>NC_135504.1:33276532-33344032 GCF_052857255.1 Amblyomma americanum
ACAAATTTCTCGTTGAATCGACTTGATAATCATGGATACGCGTTCCATGTAGAGACGCAGGAGCACTTTGGGCGTCTATAATTTTTTTTCATGCAGGGTGCTGCCAGATTCCCAGAGAGAAGAACTGGGTATCCTTTAGTGAGGAGGAGCCTCTTCCTCATCTCTCATTTCATCACCTTTATGCCCTGAGGCAATAAACATCGCTTGAAAAAAAAAAAGGCCTCTACGAGAGAGAAGCAGACCACTGGAACGAGGATTCTTCTCTCTGCTGCGTGCACTAGTGATGGTAATCATGATGTCGCAGCCATACCCTTCGCAACAGGTGGGCACGTTATTGTAAGGTGTCAGCCTAAGTCTTAGTTCCCGCCGGCGCCATGATATTGTTGATGTATGTCTAGAGCTAATTGGATTGGATTGTAAAACATTTAATTCGTCAGAAAAGGCAGAATGCAGACGATCCGTGCTAGGTGGCTATCAGACCACGGCTGACAGCGACCTGGGTAGCCCATTCAATGACCCGGGTTTGAACTCCCAAGTCTGAGCTGACCAACACGGCCTTCCACTGCTCGAGAGTAGGAACCTGTATTAGAGATTTCGGGGGCGGCTCCTCTTTACAATTCCACAATAGGTGATCATAAGTGGCTAAATCACCACATAATGTACATGCAGGGTCGTATTCACCGGGGTAGAATTTTGACAACAGGTAAGGCGTCATGAAGGATCGCGTCTGGAGTCGCCTCCAAGTGGTCCCCTGCTCCTTTTTAAAGGCTTTGTCTGGAGGAGGGAATATCCTCCTTTCAAGTTTAAAATGATTAGTAATATCGTGAAAAGATGATAGGCCGTCCTTCGAAAAACTCTCAGCAACGACAGCGTCCCCTGCTCGGCTGACGAATCCTCGAGCTGTTATGTGTGCCGCTTCGTTACCAGGGTTCCCCGAGTGAGCCGGGACCCATATCAATTCAATAATTCTGTCTAAGTCTTTGGTTTGACCCAATATGCTCATTGCTGCCTGAGAAATTCTGCAGGTGCTATCGAATATCACTTTGTGAGATAGGCAGTGATGCTCTCCAGGTTGTCCGGAACACTTGCCGGGTGAGTTGTCTGAATTTGTCCGGACTGCCGCTATCTCTTGATAAGATCCTGGTAATATGTCTAGAGCTAAGGTCCGTAACCTTTTCTTGTTGGAAAATGGCTCCGAGGTTGGAACCTTATTTTGCTGTCATATCTTAGTCTAGCACGACAGAATTAAGGCACGCTTAAGAACTCAGCCGCATGTTTTCTTCGAAGGCGCTCGCACAGCCGAGGATTGCAAGGCAAAAGTGTTCTTAACTCTCGCCATTAGCCGGCTCACTTATTACCGACTTACTCTAATGTCGTCAGTAAGTTGACGCCGCTGCACTTCCAAGAGAGAGAGAGAGACAGACAAACGGAAAGGCAGGGAAGTTAACTGGGCGAAGCCCGGTATGCTACCCTACACGTGGGAAAGGGAACGGAGGGAGAGATAGAAAGGGGAGAGACCAAAGGGAGATGATCACTTTTCCACATGTCCGTTGGCCATTACTCGCAGGGTGCACAGGGCACACCAAAATGTGCACTGAGCCGTCGTGGATCGACCATGAAACGATCGGCTCTTAATACTTTCAGGTTCCGTGAACGCGATTTTTTCTAACACACCAACTAATTTAATCAATAGCTAACTAAAAAATAATTTTAGTACCTTTGCGCATTGTACTAACCTGGTAGCCGTCGAATTGTTCTGGTGGTTTCCGGATCGAACCCGATCTTAGTAAACGATAGAATCTGCTAGCTTTGAAAGCTCCACTGTCGCGTTGAGGCAAAGTCTACGCAGACCTAACTCCAGTTTATTTGATTTGATTTGATTTGATTTATTTCCCTCAAAGCGGCAGGGGCTCAAACAAAAGTGAAAAATAGTTCACTTGACGAGGTTCAAGTTCCCGTGTAGAAGGCATCAGTGGTTGTACAACATATTTACAAATATAGTGCTTAGTTTTCAGGACAAACTTTATACAAAAAGATAGATGTGTAAAGCCACTGCATGAACTGAAGCTAACATAATGAAATAAGAATATTGCATTTTCATGTCGGAAGATTGCATAAGCATAATACATATATACAGGATAGAAAAAAAGATACATCATCAGTATACAATTCATAGTGAAGATACCATCTCTATTGTGACGTAAAAAAAGTCTTCAGCATTGACATGCTAATATTTTCTAAATTGATATTATGACTGTGCAGATAGTTAAGTAACGATGGAAGGGAGTAGTCTAACATATGACGGCTAAAATTTGTACGTAAAAAAGGAACCTTCCAAATTTCGGACCGAGCGAGGTGCTCTCTAGACAGCCGCCTTAGGAACTGTTGGTGCATTCGGGGACGCCAGCCAGAACTTCGAAGACTTCTCCGCCTGAAGGAGTAACACTAGCCTGCCTGAAGCCCAGTCACTTAATGGCGCACCCAGTATTTTTTCTTCAGGCGCGGCTTAAGTGGGGCGAAAGTATAACGGCGACCGCTCGAGCCTTCTACCCTGTCCGTATCATGAATGCTGAAACGCGAGCACTGCGTTCTATCGGAAGTGTTTACTCGGATCTCACTTACTTCTTAAGCACTACTTCCTTCTTGTGTGGTCACAGTTCCGCGTAAATGCTTTTCGGGCCACCCAGACAAACTTCTAGGGAGCTTGAGTTATTTCGCTAAGTGGGCTTGAGCAACTCGACTGCGATCCAAAGCAAAACCGTGGTCTTAACTTGCGAAATAGAAGCCGTTCGGCTAAATCTTTCACCATGGCTGGCTAGCTTTGCGGAAGCAGGCTAGTGGTAGAGACAGAAAAAAAAAACGTATGAGTGTGCTAGGCCACGTGGGGATGGTAATGCGTTTCGTGCATAAGCAAGTGAACGGAAATATTAGACGACAGTGTCTCCTAATCTATCATCTCAGGATGGTACAGATCGTAGTGCTTCCTGGAAGACGCTTGAAGCATATCAGCTGCGACGCACCAAGGGTTGAGGAAATGCGGTTGTGCATACATTTACGTGATATGTGATGGTGCTTTCGGGTGGTCGCGAAGATCTCGGAAGAATCCATTGGGCTAACTGGAAGCCCTGGAAACCGTCGACCGATGTGTACATATGAACGATGCTAGAAGTTGTATAGGTCCTGATGGGCAATGGCAGAGAGTCTACTAGGAAGGGATATATAGATCGCCTCTGAAAACAACTGACTGAGCCTAAGGGCACTCGACGTGATTCCAAGTTCTTAGTGGGCGCTTAGTCTCACGGGTGGTCCACAGAGGAATGGAAGCTATGAGGCCGAGGCGACGGCTCCCACAAATATGCAAGTCGCACACGCTCACGAAGCAACCTGACGCTTCTGCATATGCCGTCATCTCGAGCTCGTTGGCTCGAGTCCACTTTGAATCAGCTGTGAGATGAAGAGTAGAGGAGATCTCGCGTACAC
Source organism: Amblyomma americanum (assembly GCF_052857255.1). Classification (NCBI taxonomy): domain Eukaryota; kingdom Metazoa; phylum Arthropoda; class Arachnida; order Ixodida; family Ixodidae; genus Amblyomma; species Amblyomma americanum. The sequence continues at coordinate 33,280,013 of NC_135504.1, forward strand.
CACACTCAGAGGAGCGAAGCCGAATTGAAGCAGGTCGCCAGCTTGTAGACGGCTGTCCGATGCTATTAGTAAGGTAGCATTAGAGTTGTCGCCACACCAAAAACCCCGGCTGCCGATGTCCGGTGACATGAAATTAGCTGAATGGACGAGAAATGTCACGTGACCTTGTGACGTCACGACACCCTTGCTCTCCGTGGCAGGTGGGAACCTGGCCAGCGGAGTGTGAGCAACCTGCCTGCCGTGGCAGGTGGCAGTTATATTGATTGGTCGATCGGGAAAAGCAATCTGGGTCGCACAAGAGCCACCGATGGCAGCACCTGCCATCGCAGGGCAGTGGAGCATCGCTTAACCTCATGCTTTAAGATAGTGTCCTGTTGCTTCCCAAGGGCTACGTGTTTCTTGCAGCGCACTCTGCAATTTTTTGTTTGCTCAGATATGCTAGTGCGAACCTCCCATAAATTCAGTTGTCGATTGCGCTAGTCCCGTGTTCAGCATTATGAACAGCATTATGCACTATCCCACATTATGCACAGTGAATTAACCGACTTTGCTTTCAGGCAAGTCTCTTCGAATACTGCGTGGTTGGTTCATATAGGAGGAAGGAGGGGGGGGGGGGTTAAAACGTGGTCGGCTAAGCTATGTCGTGACGCGGTTTGATTCAGGGAGAAGTTGTCTAAGAAACCTAAGCTTGGGGATCCACTTTATTTGGCTGTTGCTGGGTTGGCTGCTGTCATCCCTGGAATCCGCATTGGCTAACTCGTCTCCGCGCGTAGACCTTCGGGCAGACTGTGTATGCCATGCAGGCTTAACGTAAGCCAAGCGCACGAATGCCGTGCTCAGTGTTACTAAACAGGACTATAACCAAGCACGGACCGACTTTTCAAAGCCGCAGCTGTGGCAATGACGGCGTCGTATGTCCTGACCCGAGCGCAAGTTGCTGTGTGAACACGCAGCCCAAACTCCTCTTTCGGGCAGCGTAATCCGGTCTCTTCGAGTTACCTTTCCAACCCCAGTCGTCCACGTGATGGCAACAGAAAGCTTTCCCGCGCATTTTCCCAGCTTTTCGCGCGCCTTTCTTTTCCCGCGCTTTTCCCGCGCCGGCGAGCGAGCTACGGTACTCTAAGCCAAATGGAGCCGCTTCGCTGCTGCCGTACTTTCCCGCGCTTTCTCGCTTTTGGTTCGTATGCTATCCTTCATCTCTAATCCCCACTGCGAGAGCAAAAACTACGGCGGACATTCTCTCCGATGACCGAGAGAGGAGCTCTCCAGTGAGAGCTGACAGAGGGCTGACAGGATTTGTCGGAGGACGCGGAATAGGATCTGAAAAGGGCGAAAATACCGCGACACACTGGTCGAGTCTGGAAGTGCGTGCCCATGTAGCACTCTCAGACAGTCGGATGGCGTGGTGCCGTGCTCGGTCGAACGATGTGTTTATTGGGGGGTGCTAGAACACTCAACGCTGTTTTGTTGTAACGTTATCGATGTGTTTGTTGGGGGACGTAGAACGCAAGACTAGATTTTAAGACGTGAGCATAGAAAAGAATCACACAGGGCGAGCGCTAATGTCCACGTATATGTCCACGTCTTAAGCGCTAGTCTTACGTTTATAATGAACCATAACCAACTATTAACTTTTTTTGGGGGGAGGGGGAAAGGAAATGGCGCAGTATCTGTCTCATATATCGTTGGACACCTGAACCGCGCCGTAAGGGAAGGGACAAGGGAGGGAGTGAAAGAAGAAAGGAAGAAAGAGGTGCCGTAATGGAGGGCTCCGGAATAATTTCGACCACCTGGGGATATTTAACGTGCACCGACATCGCACAGCACACGGGCGCCTTAGCGTTCTGCCTCCATAAAAACGCAGCCGCCGCGGTCGGGTTCGAACTCGGGAACTCTGAATCAGTAGCCGAGCGCTCTAACCACTTAGCCACCGCGGCGGGGATAACCAACTAGCCCAGATTTCAGTTTTAACTGCGTTTATTGGACGGCATTAGAACACTCAGAACTGTTGCGTTGTAACGTTATCGATGTGTTCTTTGGTCGGCGTTTGAACATTTAACATTTGCGTTGTATAAGGTTATCGCTGTTTAGCTCCTTAACTAAACTAGACGCAAGCACTCGTTCTCTAGAGCGGCGGCATCCTGGGAGGCGCTGTAAATGATTTGCTGGCTGTGCGCAGATTTTATTGTTTTAATAACGTCAAGTTAAACGTCGTCAGCCGTTCCGAGTGACTTGATCTTTCCGGAAAAGACAGAAACTGTAAAGTTTCTTTTGTTTTTTAGTGAGATAGCACTATAAGCTTCATCGGGGGAAAGTGAGTCGTCGGTCACACAATTCGCCCATTGGCTGGAGAAAGTGACGTCATCGGATTAGTGACGCCCGCTTCTAATGCTAATGCATTGCCTATACATAAGGTAATTAGGTGCTCCTGTGAATGTTTTATAGTTCGTACAACTTGTTAATTTGGCAGGGCATCAAAATAACTTTTGCGGTAACATAATAACATGTTTTCCCCGCTAACCCTTTGCTGGACCTTTAGAAATTAAACAGCACATCAAGAAGACCTTAGGTTGATAATATAACACGTGTTTAACGATCGGCTATGCTTTCTTAGCCGTAATTTAATACATGAGGTGCCGGTACGGCCAACAAGGAAAGCGAACCAATACAAGAGAATTAAGAGACAGGACAGAGCCGACCTGTAATTTATTTTCTTTTTTTTTTCTTGGTAGGAAGGGCGCGTCGTGAACGGGGCGTTCATACAAATGTTAGCATGGAACATAAGTTTAACCGTAGAAAATAAGAAATTTGATCCGGCGCCCTTAAGCACGCTGACTAAACCTGCTTAAGTAGTGAATTACGTATTGGTGTTTCCAAAGTGATTCAGACAACCAGTTAGCCTTAGGACTTGCTGAATCCGAAAACCGAACTTGACTGCCTTAACCGCGTAGTCTCCCATTTCAAATGCCAGGAAACCGAGGTATTCTTTATCTACTGCAGATCCTTGAGTTTGCTTCAAAGCTTCCCTTTGCACCACTGAGTGCACGCCCATGTGAATTTCAACCGTTACTAGTCCGTCGTTAGGCAGTGTCTCCACTGCGAAAGCTTCGCGCAAGCACTTACATTCTTCGGACTCAGACTTCGAGTGGATTGAATAAACCAACGTAACAAAGCACTCAGAGCTCGCTCCTTTCTGCAAGCTCACCGGAATGTGCAAAAGGAATCAATAACTGCTTTATTTAACATTTCCCCGCGCGCTCTCTCGAAGTCCGAACTGCTTATGTAGGCGCCTTCCATGCAGCGCCGGGAGTGTTCTCATCCGCGTCTCTGCGCAAGGGGCTTTTAAGAAAAGCTTGTCGTCTTCCGCTCGTTAGATGTAAAATCAACTCGCTGCACTTAGTCGGAATGTCTCTCTTTCTGTGTTTTACTTCGCTAGATGAGAGCTGAATGTTTTCTTTTTGTCTGCCGCCGCTGCACCAGTGAAAAGGCGCCTCTTGAACTTCAGAAGAACGGGCACATACGTAATTTATTCTTAGACGAGGAAGTGAAGTTTGACCCGGTGCCTCTAAGATTACCAGTTCGCCAAAGTAATGAACTTCTTTTCTGAAATTTCACGCGCTGACAGTGCTATAATGAAGGAAAATATAATGTCCTTGGAAATATTATCGCTCACGGCAGATTGTATCCGATAAACTACATACCTCTGTAGCTTATATACCACGTGTTTCATTGAAGATGTACTGCAGTTTTTAAAAATAGGCTTGTTGAGTTAGAAGAATGCTTTTTTTTTGGCATTACAGTGTCGTCGATGTAGTACATCAGAATACAGCCAAGACGTGCTGACTAGCAGGCTCTTTAACTAATACTGAAAAGCTAAGTTTTTAACTATTCCTCTTAGGCTCCTAATTATTGAGGCCCGTATAGCGCACCCTAAGTAGTATCCATATCAGTTTTTAAAATTTCGAAAATGCGGTTACCCCCAGCGCTGTGGCCAAACTAATTTTGGCTGCATCGCACCAAAATGCATGCGCTTTCAAGAAGCTTGCAGGCAAAGCAACCTCTCCTCTGCACGTACCCCGTCGAAATAGCCAAAATTTGTTGGGCCACAGCGCCGAGGGTAACCGCATTTTCGAAATTCTAAAACCTGACAAAGATATAAGTTACGGTGTGCTGCAAGCCTCTCAATAATTAAGGCGCCTAACTGAAATAGTAAGAAAGCCAACTATTCAATATTAGTTAACCACCTGCTAGTTAGCACGTCGTAGCTGCATTCTGATGTACTACGCCGCTGACAAAGCTATGTCGAAAAAAGCGCTCTTCTCACTCAAGAAGCCTATTTTGTTTAATTGTGTAGTATTTTCTGAAACACCCTGTATACAGCTTCTTCGTAGACGAAGCAGTGATGATTGAGCCGGTGCCTTTGAATTCACCATGTTGCTAAAGTAATGAACTTCTGCTGTGAAATTTCAGGCGTGAACAGCGCTATAATGAAGAAAAATATATATTATCCTAGGAAATATTTCGTTCACAGTAGACTGCACCCGATAAACTACATACCTCTGTAGCTTAAATGCCGTGTGTTTTATCGAAATATGTTCTTCAGTTTTTAAAAAATATGCTTTTTTGAGTTAGAAGAGTGCTCTTTTTTGCCATAGCATTGTCAGCAGTGTAGCGCATCAGCTTGAAGCTGTAAGACGTGCTAACTGGCAGGCTGGTAAACTAATATTGATTAGTTAAGTTTATAACTGTTAGGGTTAGTATCCTTATTTATTGCGATGCATGTTGCCCACCTTAAGCGATATTGATATCAGTTTTTAGAATTTCTAAAAGGAGTTACGTGTACTGGAGAGGTTGCTTTGCCTGCAAGCTTTTCGAAAGTACGCGTATTTTGTCGCGATTTGCGCAGAATTTGTTGGTTCACAGCGCTGAAAGTAACTGCGTTTTCGAAATTCCAAAAACTGATATGGTTATTAGTTACGGCAGCTACATGCCTCTCAATAAGAAAGGAGACAACCGGGCAATCAAAAGTTAACTATTAAATATTAGATTTCCGTCCTAGTAGTTCGCGCTTCTCAATTGTATTCTGGTGCGCTACACCGCTAAAAATACTACGCCGCAAAAAGGAGTTCTTTTCTAACTAAAAAAAAAACTGTTTCTTTTTAAATTGCGGTTCATCTTAGATGAAACACCCGGTATACTTTTCCTTGTTGAAGTAATTTCTCTTTAGCTTGTTGAAGTGAAATTACAGAATCAAGACTCAAATAGACTCAAATAAATAGACTCAAAACTCTTTCCCTGCAAATATCTGTTTATTCAGTGGAATAGAATCCACTGGCATTATGTCCTAGTTAGTTCGGGGCATAAACATTTTTAGCCGAGAAACTTTTAGCTATATGAAGAAAATTTTATTTCGCGCCAGGGCTGCCAACTCGTGCTAAGCGTGACACTAAGCGTAACTTTACGCGACGAGTTCGGCAGCCACATTATTCCACACCGTTTCATACTAGGCCACACCAACCATACTGCACCGTATTATACGATAATATACCGTACCGTACCATACTACACAGCCATACCATACCATACCGTAATACTATACCATACCATACCGTAATATATTATAATATAATATAATATAGTATAATATAATATACCACACTATACATGCCATACCATGCGATATCAAAATTACGACATCGGCACTCCGGCGAGAATACAAGCTCCAGGTTGTGAAATTTCATACTTCGACAACTAAGGATGAAAATCTGAAATGAAAACAGTGTCTTCTTGAATATTTAGAATCCTATTTTGCGTATCGAAATGGAAAGTAAGAAGTTTTGTTGAGCAAGGCTTACCTTGCTGCAAACGAGATTCCCCTCCAGGCTCCCACGTGGTCAGGTAGGAGTGCCCGGAGGCAAAGCTTGTTCGAAGTGCTCTCCAGTCTGTAGTGGTGGCCGCAGTAAATTGGATCTGCAGGAATGTCCGATCAGATTAAAGGTCCGTCGCTCGAGACGGCCAGTGCTTTTTTTTTTTCGTCCTTTTCGTGGGTCTCTCCATGCGCGAGTTTCTTTGAAAAGCTGGCGGCGAATTCCCTCTTACCTATTTATCTCTGTTTCTTCTTTCTTTTGCTACACTCGAAAACACGTTCACTTTATAATTTTTTGCATGACTCGCGTTGTCACGTTACTTATATAACACTGAAAAAAAAAGTCTTAATTCTATTTTTTCTTTTCCTGGATGATTGGGCAGCTTTCTCCTCCACTCTTTACGAAGTACTATTCATTAGAGTGTTTTGGCAACAAAATTTTGTGTATTAAATCCCATGGGTACCAATAGCGATGACGTCAATCGCGGTTATCCCTTGATTTACAGCCCTGCTTTATAAAAGTAGGCTTCACTGCAGCAGTTTCCTTGGTGTGGGAAAGCCACAGCTGGCGCTGACACCCTCAGTACACATTTGTTTTTTTGTATTAGCTGCGCAATCGAAGATGTGCAGATAAAAACTGTAGACGGAGGTTAAAAATACAACTACTAAAATAAAAAAATTGGCAGGGGTTAGCCTGATTGGCTTATGGTTTTGCTTTTGCTGGGTCATCGGCACGTTTGGCGACGATATTAGACTCAGTTTAAGTTCTGATCCATCTGTTCGCGCCCAGATTGAAGTTGATGAAGACCACGCTGTGCAATGTACAGCGCGAGAGTGTGCTGCACTTTAACACGAGACGTGTTCGGCTTCAGCGATAGCCTAGTTCAAAAAGAGTCTCTCTCTTTCTAACTTTATGTCAGAAACTGAGAGACTCTTTATGTTGACACAGAAGAATCTTTATGTGACACAGACTCTTTATGTTGACTCTTTATGTTGACACAGAGACTCTTTACGTTGACACAACTTTATGTTGACACAGAAGGGCGCCTGATATGTTGTGACTTTCGGCTGCATGGCCAATCGCGAAGGTTCAATAACGTGTATGCTTCCAATAATCGGGTGCAGCGAGCAGTTTTCCTTATGGCAACTTTTCTAGACTGTGATCGGTATGTGATACGTGCCGACTTTATCTAAGTGCGCGACCCGCGCGACCGTACAGGGCCAAGCGAAAACGGCGATAAGAGCCCTGTCATTTTATCAGATGTCACTGCAAGCGCAGGCTTAATTAATGTTCGATTGTCATCCACCTTCACATATAATAGAGGAGCCTCACATTAATCTCTGGATCGGATTTATGTTTCCGCAGATATCTTTAAAAGGCGCATTTCATGTGATGTCATACCTGTTTCTTACTCCGGTCATGTCGTGGTCACTGCTCCAATTAGAGACTGTGGCCGTCCCAAGTTACAGCCTCAGTGGGCATTATGGAAGCCTAATTTTTTATCTTTTTTATATCGAAGCCTAATTCTTCGTTGCTAAACGAGACAGACTTCTTGCAGCGAGTCAGCGCTTATAAAAATGGCCTACAGACAGTCTATAGACTTGTTATAGGCTCTATTGCCTTCCTATAGATATTTCTTTTTGTCTACTCATAGTCTATAGGCTCTCTATAGAAAAAAAAGTCCACTAAAAGTGTATGATCATAAATTTATAGATTGTCTATTTGTTTTGCCTTTAGACTGTTCTCTAGGGCTGGTATATGGAGATTCTACAGACTTTATATACAGAAGTCTATGGATAGTCTATAGACTGTCTAAAGAAGTTTTTGTAAGGGAGGACAGCTTTGGAACCTTGCTTGACCATGAGAGTGCCATTATTTGCAGCTTGGGAGATATTTAAGCAAGAAGTTCGTGGCTTAGCTATTGACATCGGCTCCACGAGGTCTTATCTTAAGCGCGGTAAGGAGAAACGGTTGCTTCAGAGCATTTATAATTTGCACGAACTTGAACGCGAGGCTCCAGGCTTGCACAGTGAGAAAATTGCAACTGTTAAGTGTCACCTTCAAAAGCTAGAAGCGGAATGCTTTCGGGCGACCCGTGTACGATCCTGCAGCAATCATGCTTTGCACTAGACAGGCTTTGCTTGATGAGCATCGCCACGTGGCTACCAAGCGAGTCTCTACTGTGGTGGTGTCCTGGTCACAAGTACAGATGCAACAGTTGATGAGCTTGCAAATCACTATGCCTCTATTTGCTGCCACTGCAAGCACGGTTGATGATGTTCGTGTTGCGCGCTGGCTGTCTATGATTACAGTGATTTCTGATTATGAGTGCGCGGTAATAATTGGCCATTTAGCATTGTGTAAGGGGGGGGGGGGGCTTAACATTTAGAACGATTTCTAACAGAATAGGCCGAACGATGTGAAAAAAAACATGTAGTACATAGCAAAATTACAGGAAGAAATGGACAAAGAACAGAGTAATAAATTTAACAACAGAGAAATAAGAAAACCATACGCAATAAATGTTGAAACCACGACAACAAAATAGAGTGAAATGTTCGTAGCTCGTGTTATCAGCGCGTAATAAAACAAGTCGTGATAGGGTACAATACATGATATGCTGAGCAAAATACGACAAACAGGTAAGAAAAAAACATACAATTAGCATGAAAGAAAAACGTAATACAAGAATTGCGTCAAAATATCGCTTAGAGGCTGCAACAAAGCAAACACAATATTAAAAGATGAGACTGAAGGTATGGTAGTGATGGCTTCACAAAAATGTCCCCCCCTCCTGTCCTTCTAGATATGCCCCTTAAATCCCCTGTCCGCCAAATGTTTTTACCACCGGTCGGTTGGCCTAAAATGATTTTTTTTGTGTTATGGAATCATGGACTGGGGCAGGCAATCCTAATTTTTTTGGGCGCAAAACATGTTTATCGTTTCTTCGTGCCTTTGTAGCAGGGCATCATTTGTCTAAACGAGGCAGCGAACTTACGACGTATTACCTCGCTCCACTCTCACGCTAGAACAGAGCACAGTGCGGCCCTGTACTTGAGCCTCTTCTCTACACTTCCGCTGCAACCAAGCCAAACGGGCTACGGCATTGGCTTCGGCTTGCCAAGGTGAGTCCGTCCCGACCGGCCTTGCCAATGATCGCGCGCTGCTTAGTGACCTTCCAGGGGGCTTTCGCACAAAGGTCACCCACTGTAGCCGCGATGCACTTGTCTCTATTACTCTAGTCGAAGCCGTGCGGTAAGAAACACTTTATTTATTTATTTATTGTACCCTCAGGGCCAGAGGCATTACAGAGGGGAGTGGGTTAATTAGGATAAACAACAATGAACAATAGGTATTACAGAACAAATTTCCTCCAGAATAAAACAAATAACATCATCCAGAAAACGTAAATAGTATAGAAACAATGTATACAATACAGTGGAAGCAGATAAAACACACAATCAACTTTCTTCAGAATAAACAATATTAGCTACACCGTCATGAAAGATTTTGTTATCAGGAATGGCTGCAATATCGGGGGGAAGGCGGTTCCATTCCACAGATGTGCGGGGAAGATATGACTGAAAAGAAGATTTGGTGTGGCATGTTGGCATGCCAACCTTGTGGCGGTGATACAAGGTTGATCCAAGATAATGCGTCCCACAACTTCTCTTCGAGTACTGTTGCGAACTATTTTTAAACGCGATAGCATTGAAACGCGCGTTCGGCAGCAACTCCAATGGTGTAAGAATGAAACTTCTCTTGGTCGACGACGGTGTGACCTCCCAACAACATGACCTAGCTAGCGCGGGTAATTCAAACACTCCACGACGACCACGTCACTACACACTTCCTCACTGGTTTACAGGAACGTGACGTCATTCCACCACCATTGCATAGTGCCTCCGAAGAACGAACAGCAATTGCCCTTAAAGGAAGACTAGCCCAGCCGGGATTCGAGCCTCTGACTCTTGGCGTGAGAGCCGGGCGCGCCACCCCTTAAGCGCGGTGGAGCTTGGAATGAGGGTGATAAAAGGAGGCTTTCTGTGAGTGCCTCGCGTAGCAGAGTACGCTGCAGAGCGGGCAGCAACATCTGGTTAAATAAGATGGCCAATTAGCGTGCGAATTATTGTCACCAATTAACAAAGTCTACGCGTACGAGCAACCGAAATCCACTCAGTGGCGCCGGCACGCGGCGGCCGCCACAACTACGAGCGTAATTTATCTATTAACGCTATCGCGTCATACCGTTGAGGCTGACAGTTTTAGTGCCGTAACACTTAGGCCTCTCCTCATCGATTTCGGCGATCTTTGTCTGAAACCTGCTCGAGTTTGAAAACCGAGCCAGGAATCGAAACCGAAGGGAAAACCGAAGTGCACCTGGTTCGCATTTGGAATAACCCCGCTAAATCGTCCATCATTTTTTTTTGCTACAAGCGAGCAATAAATTATTTGGCTGGAAAAGAAACCTGTAGAATGCCTCTTTCAAATCTTATTAATTTATTGAACACAAGTTACCGGAATTAACGTTTTCGTGGAAGCAATGCTTAATGAAAACCAGCGGCGGTGACTAAATGGTTACGGTGTTCGGCTTCTCATGCAGACTTCGCGTCCTCGTAAACGGCCACAGCGGCCGTATTTCGAAGGAGACGAAGTGCGGTAGCACCTTCGTGCTGTGGGGTGTCAGTGGCGGATACCCCCCCCCCCCCCCCCCCCCCGCAGCCTAAATTATTCTGGAGCCCTCCTTTAAGGCACATCTCATCGTCCATATGCAGCCTCTGGACGTTAAAACCACAAACCATTAACCTGGGGTACACAAAAGTTTTTGACATACATTAGGTTTCCACTGAAGGGAAAAGTTATTTAAGATCGTTTAGAAGCACCCTTACGAAAATTTCTTTAGATAGTCTATACAGTGTCCGTAGACTTCTGTCTATAAAGCCGATAGACTTTCTATGGACAAAACCTTGAGAGCAGTCTATATACAGTGCAAATCCTATACACAGTCTATAGAAAATCGATAGATTTATGGCCATACACTTTCAGTAGACTTTTGTCTATAGGCAGTCTATAGACTATGAATAGACACAAAGAAATATCCCAAATGGCTAAAAGTTTTGCGTACGAAGAAACGTATCGGCTTTGGAGTTTGCCGACACATCAGTACCAATTTCTTCACTCAATCGACCCACATCTTAGATCAAGACTCTCACACAGAATTCCTCGACAACTCGAAACACTTTATCACCGACTTCGTCTGAATGCTGCGTATACAAACGGCCTGCGATACCGTTTTGGACAAATGAACAGTCCGCATTGTGACAACTGTGCCTCGATAGAAACTGTGGAACATATCCTGCTTGAGTGCCCTGCATATGCTAACGAGCGTGCGTACTATGAACATTGCATGCAGAAGCTCTGCCCAGTGCCCATAACAATGGACAAAGTTTTAGGCCCCTTAGCCTGCTTCAGGCAACAGAGACTTGCAATGCACTTTCTTTTTACATATTTAAAAGACATTGGACATCTCGATAAGCTCTAAATTCACTTGCAGGTTACCTTCATGCATTCTTCTTGCAGTGAACTTCGTCAGCCCATTCGTCGGACTATGCACTCCATCATTCCATAGGTTACATCAATACTCGCCCCTGCATCCTTAGTACCCATTTCATGGCTGCATTTTATCTTAGTTTTTTTTTCACCTCTTCCACGCTGCTCTCCTTCAGTCTTTATCTCCCAAATTCCCCTCCCTACGCAGAGTAGCATGCCAGCGATATTGAAACGCCGGCTAAATTCTCTGTTTTTTCATTAAAGAGTCTCTCTCTCTCTATAGGAAGGCAATAGAGTCTATAAGGTGTCTATAGACTATCTGTAGACTATTTTTGTAAGGGCAAGGCAGCGGGTTTGATCTTAGTATCTTGATACTCCGGTCCGTATTTGAAAGTAAACTCATTCATTGACATTCGCTCATTCTTCACCGTTTTGTGTTGTGAATTTCGATTGCTAGTGCGCTAAAGATGCGTTTAACTGTGTTTTATGCGTGTATGTTCGCGTTCATCCTGCTGTACAAGGGCTCAAATCTTCAATACACCTCGCAGATACCGGTTTCCGCATCGGCTATACAATAATTACATTTAACGTCGTGGAATGATTACTCAAGTTAAGCAAGCGCGATGCTGATCCCTATTATACTCATGGTGTCTTCGACTGGTCGCTCCCACGATCCGGTTAGGATCTGGCAGAGTGGGAGCCGCTCTCGCTCTGAGCGCATAGAGAGACTAGTCAAGCCGAATGGTCGGCGAGTTTTCAGAGCGGAAGCGCAGGAGGCAGAAGGGGGACGTAACTTCCTGAACCACTACGCGGCACCGTTACTGATGTCAGCAGTAGCCGCACGAAAGGTCCCTTAATTACCTTTAGCCGCACGTGGCCGCACAGTTTGCATCGCGGTCGCCGCTTAGCCTGTGTCGATCGCTACCCCGGCTTTCCGTCCCACGGGACGCTCTTTTTTCAAACATCGCCTTGTGGATAGCCCTGTCGTCCTCGTCTGAGCTGCTGCTGGAATCACTGTTGTTGTGCGACAGCAACACAGACCGCGTTCCTAGCGTAGTTATCCGGCGTCTCTTGGACATTTTGCCTCACACAGCGCGGCACCCGCAAAACACAACACAGCAAGGACGCTACTACTGCGTCAAAAAAAAAAAACCACACTTGTTTCTGCCTACGCGCAGCGGACGCCGAGGCCTCGCACTGCTTTCGCGAAATGGCGGAAGTGGCTCTGTCACGTGGATTCGTCTCGGAGCCGCTCGGACTTTTTTCTCGGAGCGCCTCAGAGCGCTCTGAGCTGGAGGCGAGCGCTCAGAAAGAACCAGCCGAATGTAATCAGAGCGGCCGGTTTCGACCAGCCGAATGTGCGGTCGCCTCTCAGAGCGCTCTAGAGCGATCTAAAGCGACCAGTCGAAGACACCATCAGTGTAGGACGACGTTGCTAGTCGCTTACTGCATAAGGCGTTATTTCGTCACAAACTTGCTAGCTAGGTTTAGTTACAACCGATTCGCTCGCTCCATGGCGTGCGTAGTCCTTTCGCACGACATTGCGGAAGCTGGCATTGGAAGCAGGATAGAGCCAGCAAGACAAGCATGACGCACATGACCAGCAGCGCCAGTATAATCAATAGTGCATCATGGGAAAACCATGGAGTAACCATGGCGTATTATGGCACCTCGTCACTCTCCTGCCCTTGAGACATGCGCATGAGAACGTGTTCCGCTCATTGTGAATGTAGAGCATTAACTGGCGTCGTGGCATCGTTGTACGCGGCTGTGCCTGCGATTGCATCGCAACCCCCCCCCCAGCACAGCTTTGTGTCCGGCACCTTTGAGTAATTGCGGTTGTTTTCTATCTCCCGGGCTTCGCTTAAATGCAATAAATGTATTTACTCTCAAACCGTAAATGTATTTACCGGCTTACCGACAAAGAACGTGGGCTATAGTCTCGTCACACCCGCAGATGGCCGATACCGATTAAGAAAGAATAATGCTTGGTGAAAGCCACACCAAGCGACGGGCGACACAGCAAAGTTGCTTCACGTCGTGGTAGGTCGGATGGAAGCCGGAGCTTCACATCTGCGTACAAGGATTTTAAACATGCATTCAAAAATGTGCGGGAATTCCACGCGGCAAGCGTGATGTCCCGCGCAAGAGTGCGAACTAACACTCGTGTCTGGGCGAGTTGGTCCATTTCTAACAAAGAATATACTGGCGCAAAGAACACAGGATACAACAAAGTAACTTGTCGTACAAAGTAACACATACTTGTCGTATGTGTTACTTTGTTGTGTCCTGTGTTCTTTGCGCAAGTGTATTCTTTATAAGAGTGCGAAGCATGGCCGCTGCGTCTGATCTCGAAATGGGGATCGACACAAAATCGCCGTCGTGGTGAGCAGTTCGCGCGACCTCATCCACGCGGCGATTGCCTGATATGCCGCTGTGTCCCGGTAGCCATTGCTAGATAATCTCGTGCCCTTTATTTACGGCCCAGTGATGTAGTTGTCGGATTTCCGCGATCAGATTTTCATGGGCTCAACGGTGAAGATAAGCTTGTAAGCCTTGGAGGGCAGCTTAATTTGGAATCGGTGAATATAGACCACTGCTGAGGGCGCTGTGGGCACGAGGAGCGGCGAGTTCTGCACCCGTCGATTAAGTCTGACGAGCTATCCTTACTCTCATTTCTGTAGTCCTTGCGGGGATGACCACGGAGCCCGAAGAGCTGGTGGGGTTCACTGAGCCGTCGGTGTAGACGCGCACCCGGTTTCCATGGTGCTCATGGAAATATTCAAGAGTTAATCGTTTCAGTTCTATCGACGATAAATCGACCTTCGTCCTGATGCCAGGTATTGAAAAAAGTACAAGCGGATTGTGCAGGCTTCAAAGTTTTTAGGACGATCCAGAGGCGGGTGCATAGTCTACGAGCTGTCTACAGTGCCGCGAATATTTGCAGTGTTTGTTCGTTTTTCAAATCTGCCGCAACATCACTTCATCGCTTTGTTTGCGACGCAAGACGCGACTATATTTATCTCGATTGATCGCAGCCAGGCAGAGCTGATTCTACGTTGTTCCGGAATGTTCTAGTAACTTTGCGCTCTTGATCTCGAAAGTTCGCTATCAGCTTTAAATTGAGCACGGCCGACAGCGGCCGGCATTCTGTTCGACGACCGCCGAGCACGCTTGTCGCTTCGCCGCCGCCGAGTCATTCAGCCCATTTTGGCTGCAAGTCAGCCCAATAAACAGTTCTTTTAGAAGACCCTTTCGTCGGTCTTCATCGCTGCTTCGATTGCCGTCACCACTACGTGACAACAGAATACCCGAGGAAACGTCTGTTAAGGACAGGCAGTGCGCACAGTCTTTGGCATGCCTTTACTCAGAAACAACTCCAAGCACGACCATTAGACATGTAGAAACGGTGCAGCGGTCTAGCGCACGCCAGGCGCCAACATCGCTGTTTCGGCCTTCGTGTTTCGAAATAGCCGTCGAGCTTTCTCCGTCAGCTGTTTCCTCCGCATTCTCCCTTTCCTCCTTCACAAAATGGAAGGGAGCATTTCTTCTACTCTTCCGAATTGATCACGCAGCTCCTAATTCGATTTCTTCACCGGCGAAGCCGGTTTTTTCCTCATTCCCATGCAGTAGTCGCAGAGGCGCTCTTTCAAAACGCAATTGCTGTCGGTCCGCTCTTTCGCGGTGTTCTCGCGCCGATCAAGAAAAAGGCACGCCGCCTCCCCTTCGTTGCACGTAACTCGACGATTACTGCTCGCCCACTAACTCTGCCGCAGCTACCGGACCGTGTTTAGCCGGGAGGCAGATGGGCATGCGCGAAAGCACTGCACGAAACTATTGGCGTCCGCTTATGAATTGCGGAGCTTTGCCCGATGAGAAATGAGATAATGACGGGATCCGAAGTTAAATGCTCAAGAGCCATTGGTTTAAAAGAGCCCGCCAATGGACTTAACAAGGCTACTCTTTCCTTTTTTTTTTCTTTTTGCAGCGACTGAAGTATTGGTGTATAGGACGTTATGGCGGATTAGTTGAATGCGAAGCATCGCGAAGTTAACGCTGCAATTTCTTGGGCGAAGCGTAATCATTGTGTTGCTTTGTCCTGAGCATTCGGTCAGAGCTGTGTTCGTTCTCATTAATCGTCCTCTGTGTCTGTGTCTCAGATTGCGCTGTTCTCTTCATGATGATGTCTAAATTGTCCTATTTCGAAATGACTGCGTTGAAAACGTTGTACAACGTTTCTCAGAAGAGCTTTTACGGCGCCCGCCTTATACACGCCGAGAAGTCGTACGTGGCATTCGTTCTCATGAAGTGAAAATCTGGTAGCAAAGTCAGGTGACCAGTTTAAACTGACCCCACAGGCAGGAAGTGTCCTATTCTAAATCTACTGTGTTAGAACGTCGTAAAACCTTTCTAAGAAGATTTTGAGAGCGTCAGCTGTTACAGGACCCGCCGCGGTGGCTCAGTGGTTAGGGCGCTCGACTACTGATCCGGAGTTCCCGCGTTCGAACCCGACCGCGGCGGCTGCGTTTTTATGGAGGAAAAACGCTAAGGCGCCCGTGTGCTGTGCGATGTCAGTGCACGTTAAAGATCCCGAGGTGGTCGAAATTATTCCGGAGCCCTCCACTACGGCAACTAATTCTTCCTACCATAATTCTACCATAGAAAACCAATGGGAACCGTTTTTGACGATAGCAAAAACGTTAATAGCAAAAAATGCAAGCCTGTCGACTGGAGTTGTTCGGTTATATTCATTTTTATAGTGAAATCTTACAGCGTATGAAAAAAATGTGTTCGTAAATTTTTTTCCCATTCAAAAATGCTTTTCTCCAGAATTGTTGGGCATGCGTGCTTTTCGGCATAAGCCTTTGTCTCGTCAGAAGACACTCTGAAAAGAGCCTACGCACTACTAAAGTACACATGCAATGAGAAAACAACGCAACGCATTCTGACGACAATTAACGACAATTGAAGTTGTGGGAAGCATCGATATGTTATCGAGGCAAGTATCCAGGCCTATCTCTAAACATTAATCGCGGATGGTCGTTTATCTCGTGGTGGGCTATCGTCCTCTCGAACTGCAATTGAGAAATCCTGCATTAGTCAGTAATACCACGTATTCTGCAAAGAAAGGCAGTTGCTTTTCACTTTCACCATAATCTCATGCGTGTTTCGGCGGATTGCCGAAGCGTTCAGATTTTTCTTCTCGCTAGATGATTTTATAACGAAAAATATTACGGGCTCCATACCTACGCCCACAGCTTCTATCAATTACATTTAGAGGCTAGCGTGGTCTTATCTTCAATACAGTCAGCACTATTAACCACTGAGGTTCTCTGATCGGAGTGCGTTGACGTGCAGTCGGTGTGTCCGTGCTTATCTCGCAAATATTCTACGACGACCGCTGCAGAACATGCTGTTATTCGTGCCGCCGTTCAGTAAATTTATGAAGAAAGCCCTCATCATTGGTCCATTTTCTCACACCCAAAAGCAATCCTCGAAGGCTTACAAGCTGCTCTGCGGTGGGGATCCCATAAACAGTTCTTAAAAATAGGAGGGACATCTCTTACACATTAGTAAAGAGCACTGTACAGTACATCAAAGGCTACCGGGCCGCTGTCGCATGGCAGGCAATCACCACGCCGCGGACGAGGCTTCCCGATCTGCCCACAACGATTAATTGTGTTCATGTATCGATCTCAAATTCGAGAGTGAACGCAGCGTGCAGGCTTCTAACGCCTGCGTCGAAGATTGCCTCATAGAACTTTTGTAAGCTTTCAAACTCAAGTCTTCATACCTTAGACCCGGTCCTGCAGTTCCCACTTCTACCCACACGACGTGAAGCAACTACACGACGTGAAGCAACTTCGCTGTGTCGCCTGTGGCGTAATGTCAGGTTCCCAAACCAGTACTCCTTTCTCGTCGGTATGACTGACAACCCTGATGGCTGACAGAGCAGCTGCGCAAAGCCTCCGCCGCTGGTGCTAAGTCAAAGGTAAAAGGTTGAGGCTTCACACATACCTCGGGTTTTTCAGTTTTGCGAATGAAGCAACGCTTTCAAGCTAAAAAAAAAAAAGGCCGCCACCGTCTGGAAGACGCCGAAGTAACGAGCGTTAGCTTTATTGGCCATGCGTAAAACGGAAGTCTTTCCGCATCCAGCGGGGCCAGTGAAGAAAACACTAAGCTGTTCGGAAAAGTAACATAACTTTTCCACCTAGCGGAGCGATCGACGCCTAGCGCCATCTATCAGAGAAATTACGATGCACGTCTACCCGTTGTCGAGTTACAGACCCTCAATATCCGTCCCAAACGGAATTTGCTTCGTTTGGGGGGTCAAGGGGGGCCTAGAATTCGGCTTGCGGTGCGATATCGTAGCGCTTCAATTAGTAATTGCATGTATACATTGTTTACCTATTGTTTAATTGTGGTTTTGTTTCTATACCACAAACCACAGGGTTTTATTTGCCTCCCAAATTCGGTACACAACTGTCCCGGATGGGTGCCCCTTGCTGTCGGAGTATATATAGCGGAACGAATGTGTCCCGCATCCAAGAGATGGGAGGGCACAACCAATTTGATTGGCCGCCATCTTGGATTCGAGACACCGAAACTATGCCGCCATTTCGTCCCCTGACGTCATACTCGCATACATCCGTCTCTATTCACCATATTGGGCCGTGACGTCATCATTGGCACGCGGCAGATGGTTGTTTTGTAGCGATAGCTACATTACGGTAGCATTTCGAGCCTTCAGCGTGGCGGCGCGCCACCCTGCGCCGCCACGCTGTCACGTGGTTGGTCACGTAGTGCGAAGCAGCTGCTGGCGGCGCGGCGCCGTGGCTGATCACTTGCTTCGTCACGTGGTTGGTCACGTGATCAAGTTGCACTCGGCCAGCTGTAGCTATCGCGTCACTCCAGGTTTAACTAGCGGTAAACCACCGCCAATTTTTTTACAATGCTCTTGTAGATATTCTTAACGCGAGATGTGCTGTTTTCAAGTTGCTGCCACAGATGGCGCTCTAGTCTCAGGATGGCAGCAGACCCCCCAAAATCTCGAAACGAAATGAGTAGTTGCTGCCACAGATGGCGCTGTGATCTCAAGGTGGTAGCAGACCTCACAAAATCTCGAAACATGATGAGTAAGAGCTAACCCTCTTAAAATCCACACTCTCAAAAACCCGTCGCCGCATCGCATCACCAGACCGTCCTCGGCTCTGAGACCACGTCACATCTTCGCGCTTCGTCGCTTCTGCATTTATATAAAACAGTCTTGATAGCCCCCTGAAAGAGAGTAACGGTGTTTATTAAACTCGCTCCCGCGGGGTAAATTCTGCAGCTGCCCATAGCGGCACAGGTAGGTCAGGGCCCTACAATGACTTCAAAAGCGTGAGCACTGTGGCTGCACCCCTCGCATCCTTCCACGTAGGCCAGTGTCCCCTGCAAATTAAAAAATCCGCCGAGCCATTATACGCGTCTTCATCTCCTTTCGTGAAACGTAAGCGTGAAACGTAAGCGTCCTGCGTAAGCGCATTAATCACCTTTGTAACGTTCATGTCCTCAACTGATGTCCCTGGTTCTTACTCCATCTCTTCTCTCTCTCCCTTTTACCTGCCCTGTTCCCTTTCCATCAAGGCTGGTGCACTCCCGGGACAGTCTTCTGACTAATCTCTCTTACTTTCCCTCTTTCCCTTTCTCTCTCTCTGAGTGTCTCATATTGCATGCACGTAGCGGCTTCATCGTTCACGTTCGCTCCACAGCGTCCACTAAATTGCGACACTCTGCTCGTCCATCCTGCGGCCTCCAGCTTGTAAACTGAAACTGACACCCGCCTCTCCAAGCATGCACAGTGGTCTGTCTATACCATGTATATACACATACATACACCCACACACGCACCTCCCGCCCAACACACGGAGCGACAGAAAGCGGCTTGCTGATCGGCTCGTCAACTTCCCCGCCCCACTGCGCGCGAGTGAGAAAGCGGCTGGTCGACAGTAATTATTTTCACGACAGTCGAGACAGCAGTAAGCAGCCCCGTCCTCCCTTCCCCCCCCCCCCCCTCACCCTTTCTTCGTGTCCAGCAGCAGTTTCTCGGAGCGACTCCTCGCCTGGCTTGTTGCATTATTCAGCAGAACGGAGACCGCGAGCGATTGCAGCCGCTCCGCCCGCGGGCGCAGCGTTTGTGTGTGCGTTCGTGTTAGTGAGCCCAAATGGGTAGTATGCGTGAGTGCATGTGTCTGTGCGTGCAAACGACCGCTCCTTATAGGCGCCGCTGCCAGCAACAGATGTCGAAGTCATTAGACGCCTCGGCTTAAAGTTGGCGCGCGACGCCAGTAATTCTACGAGGAGAGCTCGGATTTGCATGGCCGCTTTGACTGTACACGGGTTTGAGAACGACGGAAGAAGGAAACGAGATAAAGGGGTACAGGAACGCGAAATTATACTGGTCAGCGTTGAATTAGAAATCGATGACCTCTCGTATTGAAATAAAAAGGAATTATAAAGTCAGTCACGTCTTTCAGGGAAGGCAGCTCAAACGTTGCCTTCCGGAACTTTCTCACTGCCATCTTTATTCGCATTTCTCTCGTTTTCATTTAGCACGCCGTTACTCCGATTCATGTTGTGGTTACAATATCCGACCCTCCGCAGTGGCTCAGTGGTTAAGGCGCTCGGCTACTACTACTACTACTACTACTACTACTACTACTACTACTACTACTACTAATAATAATAATAATAATAATAATAATAATAATAATAATAATAATAATTGGTTTGGGGGGAAAGGAAATGGCGCAGTATCTGTCTCATATATATCTATGACACCTGAACCGCGCCGTAAGGGAAGGGATAAAGGAGGGAGTGAAATAAGAGGTTACTGATCCGGAGTACCCGGATTCGAACCCGACCGCGGCGGCTGCGATTTTATGGAGGAAAAACTCTAAGGCGTCCGTGTGCTGTGCGATGTCAGTGCACGTTAAAGATCCCCAGGTGGTCGAAATTATTCCGGAGCCCTCCACTACGGCACCTCTTCTCTCCTTTCTTCTTTCGCTCCCTCCTTTATCCTTTCCCTTACGGCGCGGTTCAGGTGTCCAACGATATATGAGACAGATACTGTGCCATTTCCTTTCCCCAAAAACCAATTATTATTATTATTATTATTATTACAATATCTGTCCCCCGTCTCTCAACTACAATGCGCTGCGCGAGCTGTGACGCAACGCGGAAGCGAAGCTGGCGCCATCTGCCTGTAGTGGTAACGTTAAGTGCGTTTAGTGCACATTAAGAGTAGTCATGTCAACTCTGAATCCCGGTGACCGTGCAACCCTTTCTTGAGGTACCGCCCCCTTCTTCATCTACGTATTGTTTTGTGGCTTCGAATCTGATAGTCAGCGCCCGTGTGTGACTTTCACCGTTTCTGTCCCTAGTCTTCAGCCTTGCTATGTATATTCACCATACGGAACCAACTAGTCCGTCTACTCGCCGTCTACTCCAGGGCGAGGCCGGACGGCAGCTGCTCGCTTTACCGCGTGCTAAAAAGTGTCAGATGCTGCCCAGAGGGGGCAGCCGTGTTGAAGCTGGCAATAACGTGCATTTCTACACTAGTTGAAAATCAGGCCACGTTCAGCTCGCGTGTTTCATATCACCAACCGTGGAGGAAGGAAAGAACATAGGTGAGGTGGTTATGTCACATTTTTAAAGCCCCCCCCCCCCCCCCCTGCTTCGCCCTGCCTAATTGGCCGCCGTCTCAGAGCTTTTGCGCATGCGCAGCAGGCATTGCAGCAGACGAATCCGCTGCGTCCAGCTTACATAATGGCTGCGCTGTCGGCCAAAGACTCCCAGTAGTCCTTGCGAAAGCACGTGACTTCCGGCACACTTTCTGGCGCCCAGCTCGGATGGCGAGGGCCTCTCCAGAGTTTTCCTTCCTCCATGTTTCCAACGGCTCTCTCTTTCAGCGCGTTCGCCTACAGCTTTCCAGTATATACCGAATTGTCTCTGCCAATAGCTACAGGGTGATTTTTTAAACATGTACAGATCTTTACTTTAAAAACTGTGAGATACACTTCGGAGTGGTTCGTGCATGTGGATTGTACAGCAAGGTAAATATAACGCACCTGATATGAGTTATTAATTAGAAGATTAATTAACTATAGATAACTAATAAAATTTTTATTTAAATTTTGGGACAGGGTTTGCGAAATTGAAGGAACTCAACACCGAAGGTGAGCCCTGTTTTCAAATTTCCTTAATCGACAATGTGGAAGGAAATATCCAGCATAAAAAAACGCATTTGAAACCTTGTTTAGTTGACTTTCCGCATTGCATATTTATAAAATGGTGTCATGTGGGCGGCATCACCGCTGAAATCAAGTAAAAGTTTTCTACATCATCAAATACACAAACGGCGCTCTATTTGATGCGTGAAAAAAGGCGAGCGACGCCATTTTATAAATATACAGTGCGGAAAAGCCAACTCAATGAACCTTCATATGCGTATTTTCGGCGTTCGATGTTTGGAACCACATTTTAGATTAAGGAAACTTGGAAACAGGGGTGACCTTCGGGGCTGACGGCCTTCAATACTGTGGCCATATAAGATATGGTGTATCCCAGGGACCCATACTTGGTCCGATCTTGTTTCTCATCTACAAAAACTACATTACCGATCTACCCCATACGCCCGACATAACTCTATACGCTGACCACACGAATATGCTCATAATGCGCAAGCATTTTTTGGCTCGTGAGGGGCGTCACTGAAAGCTGTGGACAGGCGCTGTGGACGGAAGTTGTCTGCGTGTCCGCACGAAAAAGTGCAGTCGTAGCGCCATCATGCGTCACTTACTGAAACCCCCCTCGCAATGAATGGTGCTGGTCAGCAGATGGCGCGCGCGTAGGCGAGATGACGGAGGCGAGATGGCGGACGCGTATGAGGGAGGAAGGACGCGCAGTAAGAGAAATGCTTTCGCATTACTGCACCTAAGCAGACTTAAGTACACCCCTGGAATTTTTTATGGAAAAGTCTAAAATGTCCTTGAGTAGAAAGCAAACATATGGGTAACAGATCCTTCCCGATGGCTTCGAATGAACGAACTTCAATTGACTGCGAAAAAAAAAAAACTAAGTATAGAGTTTTTCGCCCTCGAAACAAACATACCGAAAAAGAAATCGTAATTAAATTCCTGGATGGCTCACTGCAACGAGTAACATCTCATAAATTCCTTCGAGTTTTCTCCCATGAGACCCTAAATTGGTCAATCCACGTTGGTAAGTTCCGATCACGGATCTCGTGGGCTATTGGACTCATTTATAAAATACGAAAATTTTGCTGCTCTAGTTAAAAAAAGCAGCTCTAGTATACAATGGTATATTCTAGAATCCATTATTTCCTTTTTGTGTGGGTAAAACAACAAAAAATATAGAAAATATACACATCCTACAAAAGAAACCTGTGTGGCCTATTCAGAACGCACATTATCTGTGCCACTCAGCTCCACTTTTCAGAAACAAGCATCGAGCTCTAACTGTTTCTATAGTGTTATCAAAAATAGATTAGCGTTAACAATTCTTAAACAAATTCAGTGTGATTCTGCTGCCTTCTACCGGGAACACCTCTACAAGGAGCATCACTACAATATGCAATGCGAAACTTGCACAAATTAAAAGGTACGCATGAATTCTGGTACACAGAAACTGGCATATCAAATCTCTGACTTTCTAAACAATCACCCTGCTGTATTCACCGGGCTCAAGCAAAGTTTTTCACTTCAATCTTTTAGAAAGAATGTTCTTGTATATATATATATATATATATATATATATATATATATATATATATATATATATATATATATATATATATATATATATATATATATATATATATATATATATATATATATATATATATATATATATATATATATATATATATATATAGTGTGGCTCCACGACATGCAGTTGGAGCCACCGTTACTAGAACAAAGTTTGTTATGGTAACGTTGATTGGAGCAGTATGGTCAACTTCTGCTTGTATTCCTTAATCAGTGCTTCCATCCTGCTCGTGCGGTTGTATGAATTCTTTGCTTCTTACATGGCTTCGCGTTCCGGTTTTGCTTATGCTTGTGTATTTAGGCTTTGGTTTTTTTTTTGCTTTTTTTACGCTGATATACCAAGTGTTGTGCCAAATGAAGATTGCGGGGGTGGGGGAGGGCTGATACTTGTCAACCATGTATA
Source organism: Amblyomma americanum (assembly GCF_052857255.1). Classification (NCBI taxonomy): domain Eukaryota; kingdom Metazoa; phylum Arthropoda; class Arachnida; order Ixodida; family Ixodidae; genus Amblyomma; species Amblyomma americanum. The sequence goes on from NC_135504.1 coordinate 33,303,664, forward strand.
TGCTTTTTTGTATCACGTTACTGTAAATAAAGATTTGATTTGAGAAAAGATGTTCTCACGGCAAAGCCGCAAACGAGGCAGCACACGGGGTTATGTGCTGGGCATCATTTTAAGGACAGAAACCTCAGAAAAAATAATATACAAGGAACGCCTGAGGAAATACGACGATAACAGATGGGCAGCTAAGGTATTTAAATATTATGCGGAAAGAAAGTTGACACAAAGCGGCAGAGATGGACTACAAAACTAACCAGTAATTATGCAGGAATCCAGGGCGAAGAAACGAAGAGCTTTGAAATAAAGGTCTAAAGCGCAGACGGTAAGAGCTAGATTAATTCGATAAAAAATAAGATTTTAGTTCATTAGATAAAGCACAAAAGGCAAATCAGGAAGGAATCGTTTCATTATTACTCAAAGGGTGGCACCTTACCCTTTGAAGTGAGATCAGGTTTCTTAGGAAAGAAAGTCAAAGCTCCAAAAATAATTATGACCGAGAAGGTGACACATGTGCAGCGTGGGGGAAATCACAGAGAATAATTGAACATTTTATATAATAATGTGGAAGTATGGATCCAGACATCAATACAGGCGCAGTAACTCTCTCTGAGGTCCTAGCTTAGAAATAATAAAGGTAATCTGAATGAATCTGCGTAATACGTTAGAAAAAGTGATTGAAAGATTGGCGGCTCAAAAGGAGAATAGTGATGCATCGAGGATTAAGAATTGGTCGAACGTAATTTGTAGTTAAGAAAGGGCGAATTTACGGATAATAAAAAGAGCATTGTGGCACCTGCAACCACCACGTTTAAACGGGATCCATCCATCCATCCATCCATCCATCCATCCATCCATCCATCCATCCATCCATCCATCCATCCATCCATCCATCCATCCATCCATCCATCCATCCATCCATCCATCCATCCATCCATCCATCCATCCATCCATCCATCCATCCATCCATCCATCCATCCATCCATCCATCCATCCGTCCGTCCGTCCGTCCGTCCGTCCGTCCGTCCGTCCGTCCGTCCGTCCGTCTCGATCGATATGGCCAAAGGTTGGGACGTACTTTTCAACATCGTCCTTGAAAGACAACTCTGCATTTGTAGAAGTCAAAACATTTCGATCTTGCTTTTGGTCATTTCAGAGAAGTAATGATTGAAGCTATCACTTGCAGTCAGCGGTTTCGGCAATCAACGCGCACAAGAGACGTTTTGTGACATAATTCGTGACGTCATATGTTGGTGTGTCGTGACGTCATTACTTTGGTCAAACACCAGTTTAGATGGCGCGGTATTTTTTGCTGTTTTGTAATTGTGTTCCTCAGTATTTAAAAAAACTATTCTTCGAAGCTAAACCAGAGAGGTCCTAGAAATGTAAAGCGCGAATCATTTGAAAATCCTTGAGAGTGGCGCTTTAAACGGTCAGTCTACTTTCAGAGACGTGTATAAATATATTGGCATATTCTTGCAGATAATTCGCAACGATGACACTAATGAAAGCAGATTTGTGGTTTCGGCGGAGACTTCTGTTTTAAATTGCCAAGAACCTTAGACCAGAACAATTGATGGTGCTGCTCTGTATTCAAACTACGAGACTCATGGTGGTAGCTGATCTGCGTTGTTTGGTGTGGACACACTACAGATTATGATAGAGAATTAAGGCAATACAAACTTCAATGCCCTAACTTTTTCTTTTGTAAATAGTCATTCTTTCTTGCACAGTTCTAACCCACCTTTTTCACCATTTCTGAAGATGTTTTCAAAAATGTGACTACTACTATGAATACAGCGGCGCTCCTAGCGGGAAAAAATGGTTGTTATTACCTGTGGTATATATCACCAGTCTTACTTTATTTATAGCTTTTGAAAAGCACATTATAACCTATGCATCTCAACTACTAAACTAACTTAACTAACCTACTAAACTAACTTTTACTAAACCTATGCATCTCAAATAACGTAACTCACATTATTGCCACATCTCGACGACAGCACGTTGGGTTTCATGTTGTCACGGTTTGCAGACTCCGACTGCTATTGAAAGTGACAATCCCATATCGCAAAATTGCCTTCGAAAGTGTCGTCACGTGTTACTGAGCCCCAGAGCCCGATATGCTTTTATTTGGAAAAGATGCCTTCGATTTCCGCAAAGAAAATATCGCCGATAAAAGCCAGGAGACTGTCCCTTTAATGCCATCCAAGAACAGCATTTCGTAAACCTTTCAGGGTTTACGAAGCACTGTTCCAATCGGGGCTCATCCGTTCACCCTTTCCAATATCCTGTCGGATGCGCCAAATGTAGCGCCTTCGCAAGCTGAATAATCGTAACACATTGCATAGCCAAGATTTGTTCTCCTCACCACCTGCGGTCAGAATAAATGTGATTGAAAAAAAAAACATTTCGTAAACCCTGAAAGAACTGCTTCAACCGCGGCTCGTCCTCCCACCAGTTTCAATATCCTGTCGGCTGCGCCAAATGTAATGCCTACGCAAACTCAATGATCCTGACACGTTGCACTGCCAAGATTTATTTTGACCACTACCATCGCACAACGCTTATTCGGCTGCTCATGCCCTCTTCGCCGCCTTCAGAAGCCCTGCGCAAAATAACAATAACAAAAGCTGGGGAGACCTAAAGGCGATCACTCAGCTCTCTGTCAGCCGAGGTGCCTATGCGACGTTATCACGCATATAGCTGTTCGGTTCCGTATATAGGCCGATTTTGGCCAAGTGCCAGCAGTCTGTTTGGCAGCATATCTTTCATTCTTACATCCAGCGTCTGGCGTGTACGCTCTCGAGCCGAGCCTGGGAACCAGTAGAAACAGCGGCGCGCAAACATTTTCCACGACTCAGCAGCGAATTTTTCGGTCCGGAAAAAAAAAAGGTTGCGACACTGCATACTTAACGGCTGTCCGCTCTCCCCGAGATTACACGTGTCGACGGGCGTTGCGGAGGTGGTGACGGATGGGGGAGGCTTGCTGGGCCGCCGAATGGGTTTTCGACGCTCAGATCTCCGGACGTCGCATTCGCTTCTAGTGCCACCTTACTGATAGCGACAGATAAAAAATGGAAATGCAGAAGACGAAGTTAGGAAGGAGGATTGACGAAAAGAAAAAGAAAGAGAGCCGCCATGCTGCGGAGTGCAAGCTGTCGCCCGAGTATAGCGACTGGGCGGAAATTAGAGTCTTAGAAAGGGGCGACAGCCCTGCATTATTGAGAGAAAGGCCGGCTTCACCGATAGAGGTCGCAAGTCGGGGGGGGGGGGGAGCCTGTGATGACGTCAGGCGGTAGCCATGAACGCCTGAGGGCGCGCAGCCTATAAGCTTAGCGCTTCGAAGAACTGCGGGAGCTTTTGTTCGTCTCGTCGCTTCGAGTGGGGCAGGCGTTTTAACAGTCACGTGGCGACTTCGGCTCATCTTTGATCGACATTTACCTGCGATTGGCTTTCTTCTCGCGCTGTTACAGCAGCAGGTCTCGGATGGATTAAGTGGTGCGTCTTTTCAGGCGAATAACAGTAGAGCACGTGATCTTTGCTGAAAGAAGTCCCTTGGTTTGCACCTGCATAAACGAAGGGGTCACACTTTACAGGCACGGTAGCATGCTATATTAACCAACAGCCATGGTGCGATCGCACTCGCGCTTTTCGCTGTAACAAGGTTGCAGAGACCTGGGTAGTAGTGATATTCATCTAGGCAAAGTTAGACAGACAGACAGACAGACAGACAGACAGACAGACAGACAGACAGACGGACGGACGGACGGACGGACGGACGGACGGACGGACGGACAGACGGACAGACAGACAGACAGACAGACAGACAGACAGACGGACAGACAGACAGACAGACAGACAGACAGACAGACAGACAGACGGACAGACAGACAGACAGACAGACAGACAGACAGACAGACAGACAGACAGACAGACAGACAGACAGACAGACAGACTTTTTTATATATGTAATGTAAGATTTCATTATAACAATCAACATATCTGCAGATCACCCGACGACATTCTTGAATTTTTTTTCTATCAACGTTTTTTCTATCATCAAAAGCGTTCCCCATTAGTCTTCTACGGGACTCTTAACCGGTCGATCTGACCGATGGAAACACTTAAAAAAAAAGATTTTGCTACATATCACGGAAATGGATCACTACCTTTAATATTACCGTAAAAGTACCTTGCAATTTCCAATTTTCAAAAATTTTGCTCGGAATTGCTGGACCGCAGCGCCCCTTTTCAGAAGTAAAAATTTCGCGCACAAATGATCTAAAGAAGTGAAACCCGCAAGTGTCGTCTTGCCACGTGCCGATAGGCGGTTAGAGAGCCACTTGCCGATGAACCTCGATGAGACGACAATTAAGAGCCAGAGCCGCGATTGTCCTCCGGGGAAAGCTGCTTAACGAGAGGGACAACTCTTTGTTCCAGTGCACATCCGTGTGCCGTCCGCCTAATGGTCTTACGGGCAACCATTTTCACCCTAACAGCCTTCCTTTTACAGGCGGCTGCAGTGGTCTGTGCCAGCAGCTTAGGGCAGTAATTGCGCTGCTATAGTCTCCTTTGTTTCTCATTAAGGGCTTCGTTAGCAAACCGTGCACTGCTGCACTGGCAACAAACTAACCACGTACTGCTGCACTGAGGGAAAACAGAGTGGAGACCACGATTTGCAGCTTCCGTGTGGGGGGAGACTGCAATCAGATGCCCAGTAAGCGTAGCAGTGTTTTAGCATTGTTTGTTGTCGTTTGGAAATAGGAAGAGAGGAACACGAATTAGGAAATAATCCCGTAAACGTCGGTTAATGATACTTCCGCGAAGCTTTGTTGTGATTGTTTGTTATTTTTTTTGTCTTGTTTGCTTTCCGGCACACGGCCTGTTCCATTGTGTGCATGCGAGACGCGTCCGAATGGAACAGTCGTGGCAGCGCGCAGCAGCTCCTGCGATGTTCGTGGTCTTTTGGTCGTGTTATAAAAAAAGTTCATTATTAATTAAGCATTACCTTTCCATGTTGTGAAGGAATAAATAGTTATCTGAACGTCATGCTATCGTTAGTGCACCCACATTCAAAAGCCTATATAAAAGATGGCTAGCGCCGCTAAGATTTGAGAAATCGGCTTGACGCTAATATGAAACGATGGGCATTTAGTTAATTTTTTTTGTTTTGCAGCTTGTCTGTGTTGTGTATAGAGCCAAACCTTATTTATTTATTTATTTATTTATTTATTTATTTATTTATTTATTTATAAATACTGCGGTCTTGAACAACAAGACCATCGCAGGTGGGTACATAATTTGTGTAACACCAAAGGACAAAAAAAAAGGAAATACAGCAGACAACAAAGTCAAAGGGTTAGAAACAGTAGGCAGTTTTTATACAAGAAATGTCTGCCTATATTCCCACCACAGAAGTAGTCACTAAACGACAGACGAGGGTTTGTAGGGCGCTGTCGGGAAGCATAGCACATTCGCGCAAATTTTTCACGCAGCTTCGTTACAGTGACGTCAAATATTTTGATCAGAAACTGCGAACACTCTTACATCAAACTTCGCTTGGACGAAATTATTTCAATTACGTTAGTAGTGCGCGTTTCACTTCGAAAAAAGCCGCCGCGGTGGCCCGGTGGTTATGGCGCTCGGCTGCTGACCCGATAGACGCGGATTTCGACTCCGGCAGCGGCGGCCGAATTTCGACGAAGGAGAAATTCTAGAGGCCCGTGTACTCTGCAATGTCAGTGCGCGTTAAAGAATCCCAGGCGGTCGAAATTTCCGGAGCCCTTTACTACGGCGTCTATCATAGCCTGAGTCGCTTTGGGACGTTAAACCCTTATAAACCAAACCAAACAACTTCGATAAATTTAACGTAAGGGTTTGGCTGGTACGGAAACGTTCACAGAATCTCTTCGAGGTTTGCTTCGATAAGCACCGTGTTGTCATGGCTGAACCCGTGTTTCGTGCCCAACAATAGCCAAGCCAAATGCGAATTCTCGTCTTCCCGGCATCCCTGCGCCTTTCCATGGTGGATGAAGTGCAGCGCCACCTGCTTTCCCTGTAGGCAATATTACGAAACTATGCGCCCAGTAAAACGGGCCAGTTCCGCGCCATCAGGACTATTCGTCTGCGACCACGCCAGTCATCGTATACAAGCAGCACAGGCAATTGGCCCACAAGTCCAGCTTCCTCGGGCATAAATGTTGAAAATTGCAAAATTGTTGGACACTATTATGCAAATATTGAAGGTGATAAATAGTCTATTATTCTCATATGGTGCAAAATATTTCTTTTAAACTGTTTCCAGCGGTCGCATCGAACAGTCGCAGAATATATATATATATATATATATATATATATATATATATATATATATATATATATATATATATATATATATATATATATATATATATATATATATATATAATACTGTCGTCGGGCGACCTTCGGGTCCCAGGGAGCACAGGTAATTCGCCCAATATTGGAAATGCATGGGCGAAGACTGGTCCTACAACGGAGAAGTGTTAAACAATGGCTTTCCAATATTGGGTCAATTACCGGTGCTTGGCTGGGATATATTGGTTGTTACAGTGAAATCACATTAGATGAAAAAATTGCATTCATAAACTCTTTCCGTGTCAAGAATTGCGTGTCCAGAATTGCTGAGTACGATTCCAAACGAATGGTATCACTTCGGTCTTTTGCAGGACCGGCCTTTGCCAATATGTTTCCAATATTGGGCGGATTACCTGTGCTGCTTGCTACGCGACGATATCAGAGATGAAATCAAAAGAGGGAAATGCGCTTGGCCGAGAGGTGTGAAATGCGGGGAGAAGATAAATGATTTCATCACCGACAGTCAGTTAGGGTAACGCACTGGATTACGTCCAACAAAAAAGAAAAGAAAAGTGGTAGGGTTTTGACGTAGTTAAACCGATGTAGTTAGACGCGCGAAAGCATGTGTTTAGGTTGGTTGGCTCATGCTCTTCCTTTGCTGGGTCGTTGGCACGTCTTGCGATGACATTAAACTCACGTTAAGCTCTGATCGAGGTTAAGCTTATCTGTTCTGTTCGCGCCGCAGATGGGAGTTGATGAAGACGACGACGCAAAATGTACATCGCGAGAGTGTGTTGCAGTTTAACACGAGGCCTGACCGACTGCGGATTGGCATTTCGCTCTCGTGCAGTGGCCAGCGAAGCTGATCTGTTTGCGTCGCCACGGGTTAGAAACCCAGTCGCGGCAATATTTATTTTATTTCTGCATGGGTTGTTGCTATGCTAGGTTTGGCCAAGGTCATCTTCAAGGTCACCCTTCCATCGGGTACAGCTTGCGCGACGCACCTCGGAACTAACCCGAGCTCACCCGAGTAGTACCCTGAGGCTTCACATAAGATTCTTGGTTGGGATCATGTTAATTAATGTTAATTAGTTAAGCGGTGCAGCGGGCGGGGGAAGTTCTTGTGCGTAAGATGGTGAGAAGCCGTCTTCGCCTCGCACACTGCGCATTGGCGAAGCCTACTTCCAGGGTAACGCATCCTGCGGACGAATCGAGAACTGGGCGGCTTGGAATGCAATCATGATTTTTTTTTTCGCCGCAAAGAACCAAAGGCAGTGACACGCGCTTTCCTGTGTGGGCAGTTGTGACATCTTAAGCTGTAATTTTTTCTCTTTTCATTAATTCATTGATTTTTTTTTGCGCAGGCAACATAGAAGGTCACATGGTACTCACTGGTAATGAGCTCTTCGGATTAAATTCTAGCACACAGATTTCTTCAGCCCGCACTGGAATCTCAATACAAGGAAGTTCTTGCATTCGGCCTTTATAGAGAAACAGCTGGCACTGTCACGATCGAAGCAGCGACCTTGGGCCAGAAAGCCGACCGCTTTTTCTTGACCTTGCTTATTCGTACTGGGACGATCTCTATATTGGCGTTCTTGCTACGCGCGCAAGGGCTTTTGCGTGCTTCGCATAATGTAATTCTGAAACGAAGCTTCACTCGCAATTCTTCCGCGAGGTTACTAATACAACGAAAGCCTAAAAAACGCGCATCCTGTTCAAAACTAGCTCAGCAAAACAAAAATAAACCGAAGAGCTTGGACTTAATCTCATAGAAGGCCTGAATATAGTATCAAGGAAGGACATTTCGTCGTTATATAATGAAATAGGCATCTCTCTTATATACTGACGTTACACGTAACTACAAAATTAACACGTTCAAACCTGTTTGGAGGCTAAACTAATATGATGTTTTGGTTGCGGTTTTCCATGTTTTTAGCTCGTACTCTAAGCGAACTCTGCAGCGAGGTTTGCCGACCAAGCTATATCTATCTGGATGGTGGCGGCTCAAACTGCGAAAGCAGCCAAGCAGATCAAGCGATCTGGCCAGCCCGAAGGGGGACGGTACGTCCAGCAACCATATGACGGAGCCATAAACGATGATGATGATCCACCCATCTATCCCTTGACGATGAACCCTTTCCATAAAATGTGTGCAAGACCCGGGTGGCCCTATTACCGAGCCATTAACGATGTTGATGATCCATCCATCCATCCATCCATCCATCCATCCATCCATCCATCCATCCATCCATCCATCCATCCATCCATCCATTATCCATCCATCCATCCATCCATCCATCCATCGATCCGCCCATCCGTCCGTCCGTCCGTCCGTCCGTCCGTCCGTTCGTCCGTCCGTCCATCCATCCATCCATCCATCCATCCATCCATCCCATCCATCCATCCATCCATCCATCCATCCATCCATCCATCCATCCATCCGTATGTCCGTCCGTACGTCCATCCATCCATCCATCCATCCATCCATCCGTCCATCCGTCCGTCCGTCCGTCCGTCCGTCCGTCCATCCATCCATCCATCCATCCGTATGTCCGTCCGTCCGTCCGTCCGTCCATCCATCCATCCATCCATACATCAGTATGTCCGTCCGTACGTCCATCCATCCATCCATCCATCCATCCATCCATCCATCCATCCATCCATCCATCCATCCGTCCGTCCGTCCATCCGTCCGTCCGTCCGTCCGTCCGTCCGTCCGTCCGTCCGTCCGTCCATCCATCCATCCATCCATCCATCCATCCGTCCGTCCGTCCGTCCGTCCGTCCATCCATCCATCCATCCATCCATCCATCCATCCGTCCGTCCGTCCGTCCGTCCGTCCGTCCGTCCGCCCACCCGCCCGCTCACCCACCCACTCATCATACATTGGTGATGATCCCTTTCCATCCGTCCTCCTTCCACCCACCCACCCACCCACTATTCCTTGATGATGATCCCTTTCCATCGGGTGGATGCAAGGCCCGGGTGGCCCTGTTTGTCTTCCACCTTCCTACCTTCCCTTACGGCGCGGTTCGGGTGTCCCCCGAGATGTGAGACAATTACTGCGCCATTTCCTTTCTTTAAAAAAAATTTTCTGTTTGCCTCTGTCTCTATCCAAAAGGTCACCAACCCCTCAGGACGCGCACGTCCTGCTTCCCTTTCCTCCCTTTCTGGCGTGTTTTGTCGCTCCCTCCTCTTGTACAAACATCTGTAAATAAAGCAGTCTTAAAACGGAAACCAGCGAGAGAACATCGTTTTTTTTTTCAGGCTCCGGCGCGCGGCCCCGAAGCCCAAAAGAGTCTCCGCGCAGTCCTGTTGGCTTAGAACTGCTCAGCCGTTCCAGCACCGCAGTTCTCAAGAGATAAAGTAAGACGTTTCGAATGGTTAATAAAAGAAAATATTCGCCGAAAAAGGGGCTTTTTTGACGCAACGACTTTAAGGAGTTCGTGTCGCAGAAAATCCGGCGTCTTCTTCGGCGAAAAGTCCAAAAAGAAATCCCCTGAGAATCAACCTAGGAGGCAGGTGGGCCACCTTGGTCACGTGACCTTGCGGCGTCATAAATCCCGCCCACCGTGGCTGGGGGTAGTTAAGTTAATGGTTCGTCTCTCGGGAAGAGCAACCTGCCATCGTAGGGCAGTGGTGCGTCGCTTAACTGCCGGACCACTATGCCAGTAGGGGTATGATGGTTATCAGGATTCTATGAAGGTAAAGTTGAGAATTACATTCTGCATATATGAGAATTAACCCATTACCCTATCGCGTCATACCCTTAAGGCGGAGCTTAAGTTTTTGTTGGTTTTTGCTTTTGGTTTTTGGAGGAAAGGAAATGACGTAGTATTTGTCTCACATATCTCGGTGGACACCCGAACCGCGCCGTAAGGGAAAGGATAAAGGAGGGGGCGAAAGAAGAAAGGAAGAAAAGAGGTGTCGTAGTGGAGGTCTCCGGAATAATTTCGACCAGATGGGGATCCTTAACGTGCACTGACATCGCACAGCACACGGGCACGGGCCGGTTTGCGTTTCGCCTAGCTTAAGTGCCCCCTGCAATTATTGTCTTAGTGAACATGGGCCCTGAAAAGAAATACCCTCACTTGCTGCGGTAGCAAATCGTGCGTTCCGCATTCCCTTGGTGCTATAATTCTGCGCTCTTTGGACTACTCTCTACTAAAATATGTCTGCGAACTTTCAGGATAGCATGCCTAGAACGCCACGAGCCCGTGAACATCGTGAAGCTCGCGTGATCACGATAGCTGCACATCGATCTTGTCAAGTCTTAAGCGGCAAACTAAATGTGGTAAGGCAGCACGCAGACGGCAATTAAAAAAATGAAATGCAGAAATAAACAATCCTAGCGCACGTTCGCACGCCAGTATGCATACATTTCAATACAAATAAAAGCCTGCAGCCCTTACAAAAATTTCTTTAGACAGTCTATAGACTGTCCATAGACTTCTGTCTATAATGTTTATAGACTCTTTATAGACAAACCCCAGTGAACAGTCTATAGGCAAAACAAATCCTATAGACAATCTATAGATTTATGGCCATAAACTTTTAGTAGAATTTTCTATGACAGTCTATAGACTATGAATACACAAGAAGAAATATCCATAGGAAGCCAGTAGAGTACATAAGAAGTCTATAGACTGTCTATAGATCATTTATGTAAGGGCGGACGCAGTGCAAATTCGATCCGCACGAGTTCTCGGGCTCGTTTGCTAGGCGAGCCGCAAATCACGGAGGAGAAACGCCAATTAGGAAATCCATCAAGTTGGTAGCTGGCATTGACCAAACGTGCCTATCTAAACTAAATGACAAAGAAGCGGGAAAATACCTGATAGAGGCTTTCTGTGTCTCATAATAACACATTGTTGCCACTCCTTACCCTTTGCGACACGAGCTTTTTTCCCCCTCATTATTCCACACCTCAAACAAGGCCAGCGACCACGCATTAACTGAAAGCACCTGTTTTCGGAATCGCCGCCAACGAATCTTGATTGACCGATTTGTTCTCTTTTTTGGACTTTTTTCACGCTTTGCTTACTGATCGTACCCGGGCGAGGTTTACGGCACCCATTTCCATCTATTACCTCGACGTGTTTTCATTGGCACGCGCGCCAGGTGGCCAAAAACGCAACGACAATAAAGGGTGACCCGCAGCTTACAACGTTATTGGAGGCAACGCCCTCAATTTGCAGAGCGACCTTTCGAGTTAGCCCTTACAGCTGACAAAAAAAAAAAACGAACCGAAGATATATAGCAGGGGTGCAGCACTGGAACGGAAGGCCTTGCGGGGACATTATGCCCCTGCTGGGAGACCACAAGGACAAGCAAGGGATGTTTCTGTTAACAGCGGCTTGGTTTAGCGCGGTGTAGCGACCTATAAACCAATCAGCTAATCTGAAAAGGGAGGGGCGGGGTTCAAAGAAGCGATATAAAAAAACTTAACGGTAATGAATAAATGAATTGTGAACTGGGGGGATTGATGTCCTGAAGCGACACATGGACTATGGTGGAGGCCGTAGCGGAGGGCTACGAATTAGTTTATATAATAGCTGGGGATTAATTTATATTAATTAATCTGTATTATAGCAGCGTTGCTATCATTAGGTAAAGAAGGCAGGCAGGCAAATGGGCTGGCAGGCAGACAGGCAGGCAGATGTCATGAATGCAGGCGCTGAAGTAATGTGTTTCACTGATTCTATGAATTCTGTTTATGAGGGACGCTCTTGTGAAGGGCTCCGGAAATTTCGGCCACCTGGTGTTCTTTAACGTGCACTGACATCGCACAGTACGCGGACCTCTAGAATTATTAGTAGTAGTAGTGGTTTATTAAAAAAAAAGCGAAGAAAAAGAATGTTGCCGACCCCGGCAATTGCTATCTATTATCTTAAGTACCCGAGCTGCAGGCGGCGGAGGTGAAAGGGAAAGGGAGAGGCTAGCGAGGAGAAATATAGAGGGGAGCGATAGCAAGAAACGACAGGGGGGAGCTTTGTACAATATTTACAAAATACAAAAAGCAATCAAGTTCGCGCCGCTCGCGCGCTAATGCCCTTAAAAAATTTCTTTAGACAGTCTATAGACTGTCCATAGACATCTCTCTATAAAGTTTATAGACTCTCTATAGACAAACCCTAGAGAGCAGTCTATAGGCAATAGAAACCCTATAGACAGTCTATAGACAATATATAGATTTATTGCCATACACTTTTAGTAGACTTTTTTCTATAGAAATTCTATAGACTATGAATGAACAAAAATAAATGTCTATAGGAAGGCAATAGAGGCTATAAGAAGTCTATAGACTGTCTATAGACCATTTTTGTAAGCGTGTCCAGGCTCTCTAGAATTTCGCCTCCATCGAAATTCGATCGCCGCGGCCGAGATCAAACCCGCGTCTTTCGGGTCAGCAGCCGAGCGCCATAACCACTGAGACACCTCGGCGGGGCTCTGCGAGCTTTATGTCATAGTGGAGAACTCCTAATTGATTTCGGTCACCCGGTGTTGTTTAGTGTACTGAAACCTCAGTACAAGGGTGTTTTTCATTTCACCTGCACCGAATGGGGTCCCCGAGGCCGGGATTCAATTCTACATCCTTGCTCTGAGTGGCCTAACTCGGTGACCACTGAGCGACCTCTGCGGGCACGGCGCAATTTTAATGACTGGGTCCCTATACAAAAGGTGCAGCCGCTGCCGCAGTGGTGGGCTCATAAACATTCTCTGTGTGTCTCACTCATATACATTCTCTGTGCATCACTGACATCGCACAGCACACGGACGCTAAGGCGCACGTGTGCTGTGCTATGTCAGTGCACGCTAAAGATCCCCAGGTGGTCGAAATTATTCCGGAGCCCTTCACTACGGCAACTCTTCCTTCCTTCCTTCTTTCACTCCCTCCTTTATTCCTTCCCTTACGGCGCGGTTCAGGTGTCCAACGATATATGAGAAATACTGCGCCATTTCCTTTCCCCAAAAACCAATTATTATTATTATTTTCCTCCACTACTGCACCTCTTTCTTCTTTCACTCCCTCCTTTATCCCTTCCCTTACGGCGCGGTTCAGGTGTCCAACGATATATGAGACAAATACTGCGCCATTTCCTTTCCCCAAAAACCAATTATTGTTATTATTTTCCTCCACTACGGCACCTTTTTCTTCCTTCCTTCTTTCACTCCCGCCTTTATCCCTTCCCTTACGGCGCGGTTAAGGTGTCCGCCGATATATGAGACAAATACTGCGCCATTTCCTTTCCTCCAACAACCAGTTATTATTACATTCTCTGTGTTCCTTCAATGATTCTACCCAACCTCGCACATCTAACCTCACCCCTTTAGCACCCTTATCCGTACTCTCACAACCCACACACCCACCTGCGAAGTCATCCATTACACCTGCCTTGATTGATTAAGCAATCAGTGTCAGCATCCTACATGACGAAGGCTTCGAACAGCGACTCGTGTTTGCTTTGTGATTTGCGCAGACGATCTAAAATATTTAGTTAGCTTTTGCGGAGTGCTGTATAGCCGCAACTAGCAGTGTGTAGAAATGGCACCTTAGTTATATATCTCACACTCTATCTATGGAGCATTTTGTGCAGAATTAAAATGTACAAGCAAATGCACAGGATGTGGTAGCACTTAAGTAGCAATTCTCTTAAAAGAGGTCGGTATAATTTCCCGCAGATGACCATCCATGTATTAGGTATAGCAGGTACTTTAGCTTATTACACCGCCTAGGTCGGGGATGTTGATCAAACATCCATCATCCTCTCCGTGACAGCGGCAGTTAAGCCTGATCGGAATTAGGCACCGGGCTGACCGCAGGCAGGCAGAAAGTGGCTGTACGTATTGACAGGTGCCTTCTATAAGTGTTGCGCGGCCCGGCCGCCCCCTCTGCGACGCCTAAGGGCAAGGATTAATGGGCCATTCGGCCAAACATGGGCGTGGCCTTTGTTGACCACGGTCGCCGCGGGGCCGCCAAGTGCGACTCCTAATTGACGTGTCGCTCTTACGGCATGCAGTGCAGCGGCACCGTCTCGGCTTTATCGTGTTTACAAGAGTGGAACCGCTATAGCTGACAGAGCCGCATGTCTTCATTTACTCTGGGCGAACGGCGGGGACGGCCCTTACAAAAACTTCTTTAGGCAGGCTATAGACTGTCCATAGACTTATGTCTATAAAGTCTATGGTTCTGTATACACGAAACATAGAGAATAGTCTATAGGCAGTACAAATCCTATAGACAGTCTATAGACAATCTACAGATTTATGGCCATGCACTTTTAGTAGGATTTTGTCTATAGACAAAAGTACTATAGTACTGTAAACTATAAGTAGACAGAAATATATATCTATAGGAAGGCAATAGAGTCTATAAGAAGTCTATAATATGTGTGTATATCATTTGTATAAGGGGGTGACCGGTGGTTGAAGAGTATAGCCTAAGCCCTCGGCAGAGGAAAGTGCACCAGCGTTACAATATTACTTTAGACACTCTATAGACCGTCTACAGCCTTTTGTCTGTAAAGCCTGTAGATCTTCTATAGAAAATTTCTATAGACTACCCAAGCAGCACAGGTAATCGACCCAATATTGGACACATATTGGCAAAGCCCGGGCCAACAAAGGACCAATGTGAAACCACCCATTCCCAATATTGGGCCAATTACCTGTGCTGGTTGGGTAGTCTATATATATATATATATATATATATATATATATATATATATATATATATATATATATATATATATATATATATATATATATATATATATATATATATATATATTACACATTCTATATCTAGAGATTTATTTCCACACATTTTAGGTAGACTTATGTCTAAGGACAGTCTACAGACTATGAATAAACAGCAAAATATATACAGCACGGTAATAGAGTTTATAAGAAGTCTGTAAAGAGTGGTAAGATGGAAACGAGTTGGTATAGGTGCATAGTGGGTGGAACAGCGCAGCCGGACGAAATACAGACAGAAGAAGGAAACAGCACAGACGAGCGCTGTACGTGTTGTTTCCTTCTTCTGTCTGTCTTTCGTCCGGCTGAGCTGTTCCACGCAATGTGCATTACAGAAAGTCTATAGACACTTTTTATAAGGGTCGCGGACGGGCTAAGTGGGCATGGGAGGCGAAAGCAAGGAATTTTAGACCGATGTTAAATATTTTCAGCACACTATATATACTGTCTTGTGCATACATAGCAATATGCACACGACAGCAACGCTGTCTTGCTCATATTACTACTGCTATGAGCAAAAATTTAGTAATGGGCTCATGTAACTGAAGGCCTCGGGAGAGCAAAGTGCACCACCGTACAAAACGTCTTTTATACAGTCTGTAGACCGTCTGCAGACTTTTGTATATAAATGTTATATATACTTTCTATCATGAGACAAATCCTATAGACAAGCTATAGACAATATATAGATTTGGGGCCAGATCTATACATATGCGTTAATACTAATGACGTCGGCGAGGCACGAAAGCACCAAGCACTGATGCCGCAATATTGAAAGCAAGTACACAGTGACGTCACTCGATGTAGGTGAAACACATTTCCTGCTTGGATGTCATGCTGCTAGAAATAATTTAATTTGCGGCCAATACAAGAAATATCGGTACAGTCGCTGACTATGTGCACTCGTTTTGAACACTTTTTTTTTCTTGCTTAGAGAAATAAGATGCAAAACTATCATTCTTAAAGCACTGAGTAGTGGATGAAGAAAATGCATCGGTACAGGTGCGCCTAGAAGCACTATTCAAAGATATCATTCCATTACAAGCGCTTTAGACGAACCAGCAGCTGTTCTTATATGTGATATGCACTGTGAGTGCAGAATAAAGGTGGCAAATAAATGCAGGCGCGATAAATTGGATCGATGCGGATGAAATGCGATTGCATTTTTCTTTCGCTCGCGAATCTACTCCGACTCTGATTAAATTCCACTTCCGGTTCCATTCCTTTCTATTCCAACTCTGAATCTATGCCTATTCTGTTCGCTTCTTTCATTAATTTTTGCAGCGTCATTCGTCGCCATTTTCATATGAGCTGAGTCATTCTTAGTTAAGGTAGAAGGAGCGGATGCTGGTTAAAAGGTGGCAGATGTGGCCACTTACCAGGAAGGGGAGAAAGGCAGGTGGGGGAGAGGAGGGCGGTTGAAAGGTGCCATGTGTGACAGGTGAAGGCATGCGGTCACCTGCCAGTTGTGACGACGGCGGAGCCTTCCACGGCAGCGTCATCCAAAAGATGAGCATGATGAGCGAAGCCGTGACTTTGAAGCCATTTGCTCCCTTCATGCACAGTTGCTGCAGTGTATACGTCTGAGCGAAGAGGCAAAGACGGCTTTACGGGGGAATTTGGAGGCCCAGAAGTCCCAAATGATGGCTATTGAACTCGTGGAACTAATTCGTAATTTGAAATAAACAGCGTGAAGAGAATTCAAATACAGATCAAAGTGCATGAGGGAAAAGTGCTCTGCCGACACGTCCAACTCACGGTGCTTCTTTCAGTGCATTAAACTAAAGCCATTTTAATGCAACCGACGCGGTGGCACAGTGGTTGCGGCGCTCGGCTGCTGACCCGAAAGACGCAAGTTCGGTGCCAGCCGTGGCGGTCACACTTCGATGGGGGCGAAATGCTAGAGGCCCGTGTGCTGTGCGATGTCAGTGCACGTTAAAGATCCCCAGGTGGTAGAAATTTCCGGAGCCCTTCACTACGGCGTCCCTCATAGGCTGCGTCGCTTTGGGACGCTAAACCCCCATTAACCAAACAAAACCAAAAGTTTTTCCTCCTCCTTCTCTGCGCGAATTGCCGTCACAACGATGGTATAGAAGGCATCAACATCTTATAAACCTATCGTATTGCCAATAAATAAGGCAATATGGTGTCGCTGCGAATTTTTCTAGCTCACAATTAGTGATTGGCTGGGTCCCGTTTCTCGCGCAGCTGGTGAAAACAGCGTCTCCACTGGCAGTTATACATGTGCAAGATTCACAGAGCTATTCGTACGCACATTAGTCGGAGATTTGAACTGCTTTGGGAAGCTTAGTTGATCTCGGCCACACCAACGGTGCAGGCGAAGCAATAGTGAAGCAATACAAATTTTTTTTTTTTTACTTCGAGCCGCCTCCGCCAACTTAGCATAAAGAGCAATAAGCCGGATACCGCAAGAACGTCACAGGAAACGGCTCAGTCTTCTATCAACCGCACCCGTCCCTCAGACAGGGAACAAGCATACCTCCTCGGTAAAGTTGTAACACTTCCCTGATGCTATGCAACTTCCCATGGCGTGGCACTGCTCACTGTTTCAATAGTCTCAACCTTCCGGAGATCACGGAGGATACATAACACGTCCTATACTCATGCGACATTCTCCCCTAATTTAATTTACCGTCCTTCCCTGAGCGTTTGGCTTCATCCAGTCTCGGAAAATGATTAACGTGTCTTAGTGGGCAAGCGCTTAATGTGAAAGCATGACTAGTGCCATTACGAGAAAAGCTGGTGGCGTGTGTGTACTCGCAAATAGTACAGAAAATCCTACAGCGATGCATGAAAAATATGGTGACGTCTTCAAGCGGTCGCATGATGCACATAGCAAGCCGAGCACCGCCTCTTCAGACAGTACGTTACATGCCGTTAGTCTATATATACCCACTACTGGCCTACCTCCATATGGCGCCAGTTTTCCCGGCATTCGTACCAGAATTGTGACGGAACCATTAGTCGTACAGTGCTCCAGGTGGTGTCATACGGTTTCAACGTGGCATATAGCTTACATGTGCGAGTCAGATTAGAGGCTAGACTGCGACAGGGATTAAAACTGACGTCATATGTACCTTCAGTTGTATGCCTTGCCAGGCTTTCATACTAAAACTGTCATGCAACCGTTCGCCGTACAGCATTCCGGGTGGTGTCATACGCGCACGTGTGTGTGGTGTCATATTTAGAAAAAAAAAAAAACTCATTGCCTGAAATAAACTCAGCTCGCAAAGCGCAACCAATTCGTCTTGTGTCCACGACATGCTTTCGCATTCCCACACTTAGGCAGTCTTCTTGTCTCTGCCTAATTTTTTTCTCTGGGCACTGGCCCCGAATATGTCTTTCCTCCTCTTCTTGTGATCTTTCCTGGCTTGTTTTTTTTTTAACTTACACAGGAGGCTAAGCTAAATAATTTTATTGTACACGGGGAGCTTATTAGCTATTCCCAATACTTATTGCTACTTGCTTTCTTGTTGTATTTTTCAGTCATTTTCCGCCTTTTTTTTTCTTCAGCACTTAAAGCAAAGAAAAAAAAGAACGTTTCTCATCATTCACTTGGTGCCCGGGATTCGGGGCCCTAAAAGACAAAATAAGTAAAACAGAAAATTTAAAGTTTGCTTTCTCGAACAACTTCGCCGCAGAGTTAAAATGACACCTTTACGATCTCTTTCACTTTGCTAAGCCTCGCGGGTACTTTCCAAGTTTTTGTGTTCTGTCCAAAGGTGTTTCAGGGGGCACGCTACAAATTACGTAAGCTAATCAAAATCACAGCGCTCGAAAACATCGTGGCAGACAACGGGGTACTCCTCGGACGTAAAGTGAGCGCGTTTAAATTGCACGGCGACGCACCCTAAAGGCGTAGGTTTGAACAGCGTCTAGAGTTTCAACTGCGTCCGAGAGGCGTAGTAAATTAACGCCCTGTCCAGCAAGCTTCGGTGTCTTGCATAATGAAAGCCGGAAACTAGTTGGCTGCCTTCCTGACGCCGTAATATGAGTTTCTCTTAGCCGTGTACAGGCTCCAGAGTTGCACAAGAAATATTTAACGGGACAAGGGACGCCTAGGCCTAGGCGTTGCAGACGGATAAAAATATGCGCGCGCAGCAGCAGCAGACGACAGCGGCGCCGCCATTTTCTTTTCCGTGGCCTTATCAGCTGTTTCACGTTTCCTCTAGCCAGTTACTTCAGCCTCACAGCGCTAAAATTGGAAGGCGAGGCTGTGTGAGAGCGTATGCTCGCTCATTCCATGCGCTTCGGGTTGTGTGTGCAGAAGATAATGAAGAAACAGAAAAGAGAAATTGTGACAGCGCGGCGGGAAGTATACAAAACTTGCGCCCAATGAGAGAGAAAAAAGAAAACCGGCCTCGCGCGTCGCGCTAACCGCGCTGCGCGCGCGCGCTTTCCGGTCGAGCAACCGAACCTCCGCCTTTTTTTCCCCATGCGAACCACGCGGCGGTTGGCCACGTGGTGAGGAGGCGGCAACACCACGTGATCAGTACCTCTGGCCACGTGGGCTATCACGTGGTCGAAAAGCGCGCGGCAGCGCGCGCGCGCGTTGGATTCGCGCCGAAAATAAGAGGAGGAGAGATGAAAGGGGAGAGAGAAGTACGAGAGCTCGCGAGTGGTGGCTGAGGGCGAGGGTATAGCGCGCACGCGCGCGAAAGGAAGGAAGGAAGAAGGGAGTCTGGGGCGGAGAGTAGGGGCGAAGCAGCGGTGGCTGCTGTGGCTGGTTTGGGCTGGCTTTTTGCCTCTGTTTTAATCGCAGTCCGGAGGTTGGTTGCGCTCCTTCGTTTCAACTCTCCACTCTCGCCGACAACACCTCTCTCTCTCTCCTCCTCCCCCGGTCCGCCGGATTCTTCAGCTTTCCCCCACCGCTCAGTTAGAGTGTTTGTCTTTTGTGCATCTGTTGCCAGCGGCTGCTGAGCGCGCTCTCTCTCGCCAGGCCCCCTGGCAGCAGGCGTCGCAGCACGCACACCAAGTGCTACTCTCATCGGGGCGGTCGGGGTGCCCGGTCGTACCGCCGCGCGAACTTTCCTGCGAGTCCTTCGGCCACGGCCGCACCAGTGGCGTGGAGCCCGCCGCTTTGCAAGGAGAGAAAGTGTTTCTCGCGGGTCCCGGCAACTCTTCTTCCCCCCGCAGAGGACGACGTGTTGTGTGCGTGCGTCTTTTCTCTTTTTCTTGTTCGCTGAGACCGCTGCGGCTGCCGGCGGCTACTAGCGGCTAGCCAGCTATGGGTTAGAGCGAGTGCTCGTCGACGCAGTCGTCGTGTCGCCAGTTTTTTTTTCTTCTTTAAGTAGCGCGGGTTTTTATTTTTGCGCTATCTCGCGCTCGTTTTGTTTCTGACGCTTGTTTCTAGTGTTTGAGACGACTTGCTTGGTGGTGTCGCGTTTTGGTGATGCTTATTATCGTCGTTCGTAATCGCTACCTTCTTGTTTATTGACGGGATAGAGAGGAAGAAACGAAACAAGGAAGGAGGATTTTCGACCCGTGCTTACCGGAGAGCGAAAGGCAGCGAAAAAACACGCACCAAAAGATCGAAAACGCCCTTCACCTGAGCAGCGTCGTATTCATCGAACGAGTGTGCGCCCTCTTCGTGGCCGCTACAGGTGGTTTCTGCGCGAGTGTGTTCTGTGTTGTGCGCGAGCGGCGCTGTGCCGATTCCGCGGCCTGCCTGGATCGGCGCGCCGTCGGTGCGTCGTGGCGGCGGATAGTGGTGGTGATATCTCGCGCTCGCTCAGCGACCGCCGCACCGACGAGTGTGTCTTCTCTGTGTGCGTCGCGCTTTGGAAAACATGATACGGGCCGCCTCTCGAAGGCGCCCCCGTCGTTCAACCCCGACTGCCGTCGCTGCTGCTGCAGCCGACTTGTTGTTCGCCGCCGCTTAGTGGTAGTAGTTGCAAACAGCAGGCGCTGTGCCCACATGACGTGGTGCGGTGACGCTATTATGACCGGTCGGAATTCCATCGCAGCCGCCGTCGAGATCGCTACGACGACGTCCGAGCCGGCACCCGGAGGCATACGTCTCTGAAGACTTCGTGAGTATGCCTTACTCTAACTGCACGGCGTTATAATGCTGCGCTGGACGGCGCGAAAGTTAATTATTGAGCGGCGCGTACTCACTTGCTGGCGCTGAGCGAATGCCGTCGCAATACAGGAGCCGAGACTAGTCAGCGTTCTCGGGGAAACCGCAGACGACGTTGCTGCGGATCCGAGCAACGCAGACGCGTTCGTGCGCTTCGTCGCACGCCCCCCTCGCAATATCGTTCCGGGTTGAGGTTTCTGGCGTCGGCGATCTCTTTCTTGCCGGGGAAACTTTAGGCATACGAAGCTCGACGTTGTCGTCTGCTCGAATTCTACTGGTGACGGTCTAAATGGGGGGGATCGCAAGCGTTCTTTTCAAAAACTACGCTTCTATCGCGCAATCGCATGCTTGTTTTCATTTCGACCGTGAAATGTCGCCGTACCGATGGGGGAAGAAGTAGCCTAAGTCGCGCCTGAAGTGGTGTGGCGCTTTTTGTTTTTTGTTTCATCGAGCCGCGCTGGTTTCGTAAAAGTCGGCTGGTTCGCGTATGCGTTTTATCATGTTTATTTTATTAGTTGCGAGCAGTGCACGGGCGCGCCGTGCCGATTAGCAAGCCGCAAGCAGCAGCAGCTTTGCACAAGGCAGTAAATAGTGACGAGGGGGGGGGGGGGGGGGGGCGGCCATGTTTACTGGCTCGACCTTCTTTTATCTGTCGTCGTCTCTCGACGAGCGCTTGGCGCGCGAACAAAAAAACTGCGTTGCAGCGGCGGTGGCGACCTTCCGGCTCCTTAATGACGACGCGTGCGGCCAACTTCAGCGCCGGCGGACGCGGTTTCTTTGCGTAGCGACTAAAAAGAGGCGCACTCGTGCGCTATCTGTGCTTTTAAAGCGACTCGGCGGTGGTCGTTCGGTGCAATCGTTCCGCTGTCCCTCGCTCAAGCGGTGCGATGTATACGTGTGCCGACGGGTGAACTGTGAGGAGACTGCCAAGGTGTTTCCAAGAGCAGTTGTCTTGTAGGTGCAGGGTGTGTTTTATTTATAATAATTTGTCTTGCATTCCTCGAACCACACGCTGACGCCGACCGAAAAGCGATGTGCTCAGATGTCGAGTTTGCAGCTGTTGGAGGGCGGGCTGCTCGCAGCTGACTCGATGCGGTCTGCGCAGTTCTCCGGGGCATAAAACTTCGATCGGCGTTCGAAGACTGGAAATCTCGGACAAATATCCTGGCTCGGAAAATTGGCTTGTATCAGGTGGAATGTAAGAGAAATAATTGGGAAAACAGCTTCTCAGCACTCCGCATCGTGTAGGGAGTTCTTGACGCAGCATGAGTTATGGCCCGAAAAATGCTGAAATTAGCCGGATGCCATTGTAATATCTGAGGAAAACGGGCATTCCAGTGTGACTGGAAGTCTCCACAAGTAGGCGTATTTCACTGTTGAGATTCATATTTTGGGCGACAACGATGTTTGGAAAAGCAGTGCTAAGCACACGCTTTACCGATGGGCACTCACATTTGTTTTTTTTTTTTAGCTAACTGCTTGTGCTGAAAGCAGTGCTTTGTGCATGCTTACCCTGCTAAAAGAAGCGATTGGCGTTTAACTTGAGTAGTTTATTCCCACCAAGACTGCATAGGATTGTAGGGTTTAAACTTGGGTGGCAGGCAGCTTGACAAGCTCCAATGTCCACTTAACATTCCTTCTTCGGAAGGAGCCCTGGCGAGACGCTAACATTGAGCTTTGGTTGTGCTTTGACCTGTGCAGGCAGGGTAACTTTTAACTCTGGCATTCGAGTTTTTTTCAATGCTTGCGGCATACAAATAACGCATAAAGCGAGAAACGTAAAAAAAATCTATGTTCCGTTTACACACGTTATTGTGCTTTTGCAGTTTCTAAACGCACTTTGGAAATAAACGGCATTTAAGTTGGGGGGGGGGGGGGGGGGGGTAGGCGATGTGACATAGTTATGCTGTAGAAAGGCGACGAAATACGGTGTCGTTCCCACATTTGCCCTTACACTCGAAGGAATTTCGCAAGGAGTGTTCAGCTGAAACATGCCTAAAGTATGACATCGCTCCGCGAGCTCGTTCATCAGGTTGCCTCTCTACACTTTAATGATTCATAGAAAGCTCTTGGAAACACCGCTGAAGGGCAGCCATAGATAGGCATGTGCTTCGCACGAAAAGGTCAGATTTTGCTAGAGGTGGATTCGCGTTACTAATGGCCAGCAACAAGCATCTGCGTCTACTTCGTACTGCTACTGATATCGCCGTTGCTAAACGTGCAGCACTTGTCAAAAATATCCAGGGAGCCGAGTTTGACTCTGGGCTTTTCGCCAAGGCTCGTTTTGCATCTGACACAAAGGTCAATAGCTCCCGATGGGGAGGACAACTCTTGTGCTCAAATAAGAAAGAAGAGCTTAGGAGGCCCATTGTTGCTTGCAAGAGCCCCACTACGTGATTGTCAGTAATTCTGATTTGGTGGGTAACAACTTTGATTAAAAAGTCCTGCACAGCTTTCGCCGACGGGGCCTTAGGTCTCACACGTGGGGACGTCGAGGTGTTGCCTCGCCGTCGCCTCGCGGGCCTGCTGGACGGCCCAGAGTTGGTCCCCGAGACTGGGGCTGCGCAAGGCAGCGGCCCACCGCGGCGGGAGGGTTCCGGAGCTGGCACCGTCAGGGTTTTTGCTACAGGCCCTAAGCATGTGGGGTAAAGTTGCTACATCAGTGTGGCAGACCTTGCATATATTCGTCGGGTATGTTCCGGGGTAGAGTCTGTGGTATTGTGCCGGTTTGGGGTACGTGAGCGTCTGCAGTTGTCTGAGGGCCACCGCGTGCGCCCTGTCCAGCTTGTCGTTGGGCAGAGGGAAGGTTCGGCGGGCCAGGCAGAGGGCCTTGGTAATTTCGTTGTAGCTGGTCAAACAGTCTTTGGTGATGTCCCATGGACGACGGTCGCCGGCGCGGTTCGCGAGCTCGCGCGCATTGGCGTGTGCCGTCTCGTTTCGGTTGCAATATGTGTCCGATACTTCTCCCGTGTGCGCCGGGGACCACTGGATTCTAGCTTGAAAGGCTTCCTCCCACTGGACTTTTCGATTGCTCAGGATTCGGGCCGCTGTCTGTGAGATCCATCCTTTGGCGAAGTTTTTGACCGTTTGTCGCGAGTCGCAGAGAACTGTGGTGCACGTCGGATCCGTGAGGGCGAGGGCCACCGCCGCTTCCTCCGCTTCTTCTTGCGCGCTCGCACTCTACACTTGCCGCTATGCGCGTTTCGCCACTCGAATCGACGACCGCAACCGCGAATCGCGAGCGTCCTGCGTATTCCGCGGCGTCAACGAACCTTGTCCCCGTTTCGTCTCCGTGGCTGTGTAGGAGAGCTCTGGCCCTGGCCACTCTTCTTCCCCGGTTGTGTTCTGGGTGGACGTTCCGTGGAATCGGGTCGACTCTTGGGGTTTGTCTGATCGCGTCCGGAACAGCGACTTTCTGGCCTTGTTGTGCATGGTAACGTATGCCGACACTTTCCATGATCTGGCGTCCTGCTCTCGTGCCCGCTAATCTTTCTAGTTGCGAAGTGCGCTGCGCCTCGGCGATTTCGGTAAGCGTGTTGTGATGCCCCAGCTGGAGCAAGCGTGGCCTGGGTAATTTATTTAGAAAGGCTCCATCTTTGTGCGAATACCGGAAACGCGTCGTTAGGTCGTTATTGTGTACTTAAAAAGGTTGCTCGAGAAGGTGCCTCATATTTTTCCGCGTTTGATAGAAAAATCCTTTTTGCTGGCAATAATTGAAATCTGCAGGACTTGCGTACCGAGGACTAAATAGCGTTGCCTATGTGAGGCCTTCTCCGGAAGGTTGCCGATTTAGTCGCGATTTTATCAGCTCTTGCCCGGTGTTTGTGGGTGTTTGGTGCTACAGACTCTGCCATCTGCGAACCTGTGCCTACAGCTGTACCCGCAACTGCATGCACGGTTGGTCCATTTTTGATCATCATTATCGACAGCGGCATCGCGGCTACTGCAGAGCTAGGGCCTCGACCTGCATTTCTGTTATCACTATATTTTATGCAGTAAGTTGCATTGAACATCTGCTGTGCTCCATACTTCGCTCCATGCTGCTGCCGAGGGTGTGCTCAAAACTTGCAAAACTTGCGGTTTCCTTTGTGGTGCAGACTTGGTTCCAAACAGCGCCTCAGGAATGCATGGTACTTTGTGATGTGCTGCAGGCTTTCTTCAAAGCTGCTGCCCAGACTTACACATGACTTTCCATCAGTGCTGTAGACACTGGTTTATGCTCTGCTGCAGGCTTTCCTGACGGTTACTATCTAGACTTGCACTCGACTTTCCATTTGTGCTACAGGCACTGGTGCAGGCTGTGCTGCAGGCTTTCCTGAATGGCTTTCCATCTGTACTACACACACTGGTGCAGGATGTTCTGCATGCCTTCCTCAAAGCAGCTGTACAGACTTGCACACTACTTTCGATGTGTGTTGCTGGCTTTCCCCAAAGTGGCTGTCCCGACTAGCACATTTCTTTCCATCTGTGCTGCAGGCTTTCCTGAAAGCAGCTGTCCAGTCTTGCACATGACTTTCCATCTATGCTCTAGGCTTCTGAAAAGTGGCTGTCCAGATTTGCACATGGCTTTCCATCAGTGCTGCAGACATTGGTTCATTCTCTGCTGCAGGCTTTCCTGAAAGTTACTGTCTAGATTTGCACTCGACTTTCCATCTGTGCTGCAGACACTGGAGCAGGATTTCCTGAAGGCTGGTGTCCAGAATTGCACATGACTTTCCATCTATTCTATAGACACTGATGCAGGCTGTGCTGCATGCTTTCCTCAAAGCTGTTGTTCAAACTTGCACATTACTTTCCATCTGTGTTGCTGGCTTTCCTCAAAGTGGTTCTACAGACTTGCACATGACTTTCCATTTATGCTGTAGGCTTCTGAAAAGTGGCTGTCCAGACTTGCACATGACTTTCCATCTGTGCAGCAGTTGGTTGGTTCAGGCAGTGTTGCAGGCTTTCTTGAATGGTGCCACCCAGACTTGCACATGAATTTCCCTGTGTGCAGCAGACATTGGTTGGTTTAGGCAGTGCTGCAGGCTGTCCTGAATGGTGCCACCAAGACTTGAACATTAATTCCCCTCTGTGCTGCAGACACTGGTCAGGCTGTGCTGCAGTCTTTTCCCCAAAGCTGCTGTGCAGACCTGTACAGGACTTTTCATCTGTGATGCAGACTTTGGTGCAGGCTGTGTAGTGGGCTTTCCTCAAAGATGCTGTCTAGACTTGCATATGACTTTCCATCGGTGCTGCAGGCTTTCTCCAAAGCTGCTGTCCAGACTTGCACAGGGCTTTCCATCTGTGCTGCAGATTTTGGTCCAGTGAGTGCTGGAGGTGTGCATGTGCCTATTCTGCTGTGCTGCAGGCTTCTCTCAAACCCGTTGTCCAGACTTGCACAAGGCTTTCCATCTGTGCTGCGTTCTTTGGTGGAGGCCGTGCTTCAGGCTTTCATAGCACTTTTCTGCTTCGCTGCATGCACACTCTCCTTCACGCTGGGCTTCTCATTCAGGCTTTTGTTTGAATTTTGAGCTGTGCTCCAGAACAACCATTTGCTGATACGGTGCAAAGAGCGCATATGGCGACTTGATCGACACTGGAATGACTGTGCGGGATATAAACGCCTTGTGTTATTTTGGTCGTGTTGACTTCAGGGAATGGAAGTAATGAATGCTGTTAGCATTCCTTTGAAACGATGTGGCGGCGGGGGTCGCTCGGCTCGACTTTTTTTGCCATTTATTTGGTGTTCAGACAATATGATCTCAATATATACTGTTTTTTTTTTAAATACATGTTCCAGCGGCTTTTAGTCACTCCTACTCTCAATGCTAATCTTGTTTCTTTAGGTCTCTGCTCTGTTTTTACACCAACACTCCTCCAACCGTTTTTTTAGTGGTCTACCAAAGACATATGCACAATACCCTCCGTTATCTCCGCGCCCTGGAGCTCCGGGGATACAGATTGCGCCTGCATCATACTTTACATCCTGACAAAGTATGCGCAAGTTTTTCTTCACATTTACAGTGAACTGTGGTGAATTATCATCTTCGACATATTTGTCTTTATATAGGCTGTGCGTTCTCAGTATCTGTTACTGCCAGCAAGCACTGCTATTAACTAGATCAATTTCTTTAAGCCGATCCCAGAGGACGATTTGTATCACCACAGATATTGCTCGAAACTATTTATAGCTCGAAACTATTTATTGCTCGAAAGTATTTATAGAGTAGGTCCCAAAATACTATTTTATTCGTCCTGTCGTAATGACAGATTTTTCAGTAGGGCATCGAGGCCGCCTGTTGTCGCGACAGAACTGGTTCTAGCCCTACGACGAGGACTGCAAAGAATTCTACTGTGACGAGAGTTTCTGCTGTTGCAAGGCCAGGTCTCGAAATACTGCACAATATGTTGTGACGTCCGAAAATTTTCTATTGTGTTTTAACGGCGTCAGCAGACAGGAAATGAAGTGTTCAGAACTGACGACGTGCATGGACTATTTGGGCACAAAGTGGACACCACGAAAACAAAACTGCAGTCGGGGACGGCCGAGACTCGGTTGAAGTGACGATCTGAGAAGATTCCTTGGAATAACTAGCTCACGGCCTGCCCCATAGAAAGAGTAATTGGAGGTAATTGAGGAGGGCCATTTATTGTCCTCGACCGAATTCCATTCGTCCGATGACGGTGATGACGCCGACTCTACCCGCCTTTGTTCGATGTAGTATATGCTCAGTGAGGCGTGAATTTTTTACCATGTCGCAAGTTCCTCAAAGCAGCGTATGGTTGTGCTGTGTCAGTTAACAGAAATTATTCAGCAGGCACTAAGGACTGCTTTTTAGTCTAAGTAGGCCGTCCGAACTGTCGGATATAAATTGAATTCCATAATAAAAAAAAAATGTCGCAAAAGGATAGACACTTCCATAGGATTAAAATCTCGTCGTGAGCTGTCGGGTGGTATGGTCGGGGAGATGGCGTTTTCGACCCCTTGCTCTCTGCTTCCAAAGTTCATGAGGTGTCATGTGGGGCAGGAAAAACAATAATAAATCAGCACGAACATTAACAAATAGAGAGCCTACAGCACGGCCGAATCTCGCCTTCAGGTAATTACGTAAAAATATAAAATAATTGGTTTTTTGGGGAAAGGAAATGGCGCAGTATCTGTCTCATATATCGTTGGACACCCGAACCGCGCCGTAAGCGAAGGGATAAAGGAGGGAGTGAAAGAAGAAAGGAAGAAGTGGAGGGCTCCGGAATAATTTCGACCACCTGGGGATCTTTAACGTGCACTGACATCGCACAGCACACGGGCGCCTTAGCGTTTTTCCTCCATAAAAACGCAGCCGCCGCGGTCGGGTTCGAACCCGGGAACTCCGGATCAGTAGTCGAGCGCCCTAACCACTGAGCCACCGCTGCGGGGCTACGTAAAAACGTCCGCCCTTGCTTTCTGTAGGAACTGCACCGCTGACTCTTTTGCGCGTATACTTTGCTTGTATATCCCTTTCTCCAGTTCTTTCATCCCTGTCTGAGGCCGCCTAAGCACGGCTACTTCGTTTCTTGACCGCAGCGGTGGCCCAGTGAGGTCGAGCATCCGCCTCGCATGCGGGAGGTACAGGGTTCGATCCCCAGTGCCGCCGGGTACCCACTGGTGATACAACGGGCACAAGCTTTCCCCTGGCCTGGTGCTCGGCTTTTTCATGGTGAAATGCTTGGGAAATGGGTTTTTGACCCCACCTTGGGCAAACGAAAAATACCTTGTGCCATGGCGCTCTTTGGCCGCAGATGCCCTTGCGCCATAAAAATTCACTATCATCATCATTCTTCGTTTATTCAGTGTTGTAATGTCAGGGTACTGATTCTCATTTATTGATGGCCTCGCTGTGCGGATTGACAGAGGTAAAAGCCTGGCTCTGGTCTTTAGGAAAAACGCACTGACCGCCTAATTACGTCTCTTGAGGTGGACCTATTCTTCCTTTCTTCTTTCACTCCCTCCTTTATTCCTTCCCTTACGGCGCGGTTCAGGTGTCCAAAGATATATGAGACCGGTACTGCGCCATTTCCTTTCCCCCAAAACCAATTATTATTATTATTATTATTATTATTATTATTGTTATTATTATTGGCTGTCATTATTTTGTTCCCACTTGGTGAAGGCAGGTGTAAATTCTAAGTGTGCTTCCTTTGCGGTTGAGAGTGGGGACAGCTGTCTTACAGCCAAAGTCCTCCACTACGGTTGAGCTGGAGAGGAGGAAAGACAAGAAGAGGGAAGTTAACCGAATGACTGCTACGACTGGCTACCCTGCACAGAGGAAAGGGAAACGGCTAATGTAAAGGCGAAGGAGACGAATAGAGAGCCGGAGCGTTGTGGTAAAACCTGCAGAAAAAAACAAGAAAAAACAAAAAAAATGCATTTAAGAGAGAGGGTAACCGTTAAGTGGTCGTTACCTCTGCTGTCGCAACGGTTATCCTACGAACGAAGTCCTCCACATCGGAGTTTATGCATCGCGGGCTACGCGGATGGCCGCGTAATGAGGGTGTTGGTGGAAGCTCTTTTTGTGTCACTCATTGTTAAGCAGCGCGCGCTACTGTAATCCGCCTCTGCTTTGCGGTCCTCTTTGCGGGCGTTGAAGGGCTTGGCTGTGGTCGCGTGCGCAATGTAAAGGGTGTTTCGTTTGAATGGTTTATTCCACGCAGCTGCGACAGCCAATATGTGCTAAACGACGATGCGATAGTCAAGCCGTCGCAATTGAGCTCTCGCCACTCAATAGACGCATTGACATTTCACACGCGCGCACGCAGACGCATTTCATTAATGCGAAAGCATTACTAGGCTATGTCACGTGTTTCGTGTCTGCAACAGTTGTCCGCACGATTAAGTCCTTCCGTTAAGATATATGTGCAAAACGTTTGATTGTTTTATATAGTGCGTCATGAGATCTTGCTGTAGGAAAAGATTGGTTGATGAGTTGTGACTAGTTAATTAAACATGAAAATTACACTCAGACGTCACAAGAACCACGGACGTCGACATAACATCTGGACGTCACACGATGACGTTATGGAACGCGTACTGGCGTCGTGTAAAAAAAAAACCCTGTTCTACGTCACATGCACTGACGTCACTGCGTCTATACATAGAAGCAATGCAATGCTTTCGCATTTCTCCAATGCTGGTCGCCGCAGTGATCTCAACGTTTTTATTGAACGTACCGGCAATCTAAAAACAAGTACGCCTATATGGGAGTGAAAAGGGAGTAGCCTGTCCACTATCGCACCCACTTTTATAAAAGGGTTTGCGCTAGAGGACAGCTTACTCCCTTTTTTACTCCTTTTTGTTTAGAGTGTGCATAAAAAAGAATCAAGTGCCTCCCAGATTGGGCACGTCAGTGTCGCAGCGGTGCGCGATCAAAGCCGAAGTGCATGAAGCGATGTAAGGCAGTACAACACAATACAGTGCAGTGAAACTAATATAACGCTAACGTTTGTGATAACGGAGTTAAACCACAAAAGTGGCGCGTACTGAATGGGACACTGCTCGGAGCGGCTTCTCAGCCAACCCTCCGCAGCAGATTGCACTGGGAGGCTTATTCCGGAAAGCGCTGCCACCATGTAAAGTTTGTAATCTGAGGCAGCAGCTGTTCGTATATCTCGCGTTTCTCGAAAAGCGCATCTACTCCCAGGCAGCCATTCACGTTATCGCACTTCTCGCGAAACTCATCCGAGCTCCATTTCTCTCGGTCTCTTGCTTGTGTACCAGCAAGCGGTGCGTGTAAGGCACGTTTTACTTTTTTTATATGACCCTTCAAACTTATGCCTATTGCTTCGCTGTCTTGTGCAAGTCACGCCTGACGGAAGTGATTTGTCGCATTGTCGGAAAGCGCTCAGTTCGTTCAGTGCGATAACAAAAAATAATTAAGGAAGGGAGAGGGGGGTAGGGGAGTGAGTGTTGCAGGCATGGCTGTGTACCGATCCTCACCTGTCGCCCTTTTTGTGGGAGATGAGACGCATTCTACGCTGTGTGCACGCCTGCAGTCACGAAGGGAGCAAAAATGGCGTTCTAAC
This sequence comes from Amblyomma americanum, assembly GCF_052857255.1. NCBI lineage: Eukaryota > Metazoa > Arthropoda > Arachnida > Ixodida > Ixodidae > Amblyomma > Amblyomma americanum. Next base: position 33,334,898 of record NC_135504.1, read on the forward strand.
TTTTCTCTTGAAACCGTTCCATTTGAAAAGAGCGTAGCGTGACTGTGTGGTTTTTAGGCCTAAATGGAAAAGAGGAGAGGGTGGGTGTGTTGGAGAGAGAAGGGTAGAAAGTTAGACAGGATGTACATGTGTTTTAAAGCTCTGGCCCCGACCGCTTTCAGAGGATAGACGTCGATGGATTCGATATAGAGGAGATGAGCACAGAATAAGGCGCAGGTGCTTTACAAAGGATAAGTCGAGAGGAGTGAGTACGGAATACGGCGCAGGTACTTTACAAAGCATAAGTCGAGAGGAATGAGTAGAGAATACGGCGCAGGTACTTTACAAAGGATGAGTTGAGAGGAATTAGTACAGATACGGCGCAGGTACTTTACAAAGGATGAGTCGAGAGGAGTGAGTACAGAATACGGCGCAGGTACTGTCTAGAGGAATGAGTACAGAATACGGCGCAGGTACTTTACAAAGGATGAGTCGAGAGGAGTGAGTACAGAATACGGCGCAGGTACATTAGAAATGATGAGTCGAGGTGAGTGAGTATAGAATACGGCGCAGGTACTTTACAAAGGATGAGTCGAGAGGAGTGAGTACAGAATACTGCGCAGGTACATTACAAAGGATGAGTCGAGAGGAGTGAGTACAGAATACGGCGCAGGTACTTTACAAAGTATAAGTCTAAAGGAGTGAGTACAGAATACGGCGCAGGTACTTTACAAAGGATGAGTCGAGAGGAGTGAGTACAGAATACGGCGCAGGTACTTTACAAAGGATGAGTCGAGAGGAGAGTACAGAATACGGCGCAGGTACTTTACAAAGGATGAGTTGAGAGGAGTGAGTACAGAATACGGCGCCAGGTACTTTACAAAGGATGAGTTGAGAGGAGTGAGTACAGAATACGGCGCAGGTGCTTTACAAAGGATAAGTCGAGAGGAGTGAGTACGGAATACGGCGCAGGTACTTTACAAAGGATAAGTCGAGAGGAGTGAGTACAGAATACGGTGCAGGTACTTTACAAAGGATATGTCGAGAGGAGTGAGTACAGAATACGGCGCAGGTACTTTACAAATGATGAGTCGAGAGGAGTGAGTACAGAATACGGTGCAGGTACTTTACAAAGGATAAGTCTAGAGGAGTGAGTACAGAATACGGCGCAGGTACTTTACAAAGGATAAGTCTGGAGGAGTGAGTACAGAATACGGTGCAGGTACTTTACAAAGGATGAGTCGAGAGGAGTGAGTACAGAATACGGCGCAGGTACTTTACAAAGGATAAGTCGGAGTGAGCACACAATACGGCGCAGGTACTTTACAAAGCATGAGTCGAGAGGAGTGAGTACATAATACGGTGCAGGTACTTTACAAATGATGAGTCGAGAGGAGTGAGTACAGAATACGGCTTAGGTACTTTACAAAGGATAAGTCTAGAGGAGTGAGTATAGAATACGGTGCAGGTACTTTACAAAGGATGAGTCGAGAGGAGTGAGTACAGAATACGGCTTAGGTACTTTACAAAGGATAAGTCTAGAGGAGTGAGTATAGAATACGGTGCAGGTACTTTACAAATGATGAGTCGAGAGGAGTGAGTACAGAATACGGCTTAGGTACTTTACAAAGGATAAGTCTAGAGGAGTGAGTATAGAATACGGTGCAGGTACTTTACAAAGGATGAGTCGAGAGGAGTGAGTACAGAATACGGCGCAGGTACTTTACAAAGGATGAGTCGAGAGGAGTGAGTGCAGAATACGGTGCAGGCACTTTACAAAGGATGAGTCGAGAGGAGTGAGTACAGAATACGGCTTAGGTACTTTACAAAGGATAAGTCTAGAGGAGTGAGTATAGAATACGGTGCAGGTACTTTACAAAGGATGAGTCGAGAGGAGTGAGTACAGAATACGGCGCAGGTACTTTACAAAGGATGAGTCGAGAGGAGTGAGTGCAGAATACGGTGCAGGCACTTTACAAAGGATGAGTCGAGAGGAGTGAGTACAGAATACGGCTTAGGTACTTTACAAAGGATAAGTCTAGAGGAGTGAGTATAGAATACGGTGCATGTACTTTACAAATGATGAGTCGAGAGGAGTGAGTATAGAATACGGTGCAGGCACTTTACAAAGGATGAGTCGAGAGGAGTGAGTACAGAATACGGCTTAGGTACTTTACAAAGGATAAGTCTAGAGGAGTGAGTATAGAATACGGTGCAGGTACTTTACAAATGATGAGTCGAGAGGAGTGAGTACAGAATACGGCTTAGGTACTTTACAAAGGATAAGTCTAGAGGAGTGAGTATAGAATACGGTGCAGGTACTTTACAAAGGATGAGTCGAGAGGAGTGAGTACAGAATACGGCGCAGGTACTTTACAAAGGATGAGTCGAGAGGAGTGAGTGCAGAATACGGTGCAGGCACTTTACAAATGATGAGTCGAGAGGAGTGAGTACAGAATACGGCTTAGGTACTTTACAAAGGATAAGTCTAGAGGAGTGAGTATAGAATACGGTGCAGGTACTTTACAAATGATGAGTCGAGAGGAGTGAGTACAGAATACGGCTTAGGTACTTTACAAAGGATAAGTCTAGAGGAGTGAGTATAGAATACGGTGCAGGTACTTTACAAATGATGAGTCGAGAGGAGTGAGTACAGAATACGGCTTAGGTACTTTACAAAGTATAAGTCTAGAGGAGTGAGTATAGAATACGGTGCAGGTACTTTACAAAGGATGAGTCGAGAGGAGTGAGTACAGAATACGGCGCAGGTACTTTACAAAGGATGAGTCGAGAGGAGTGAGTGCAGAATACGGTGCAGGCACTTTACAAAGGATGAGTCGAGAGGAGTGAGTACAGAATACTGTGCAGGTACTTTACAAAAGATAAATCGAGAGGAATGAGTACAGAATACGGCGCAGGTACTTTACAAAGGATAAGTGGAGAGGAGTGAGTACAGAGTACGGTCCAAGTACTTTACAAAGCATGAGTCGAGAGGAGTGAGTACAGAATAAGGCGCAGGTACATTACAAAGGATAAGTCGAGAGGAATGAGTAGAGAATACGGCGTAGGTACTTTGTAAAAGATGAGTTCAGAGGAGCAGGTATAGAATACAGCGCAGGTACTTTACAAAGGATGATGCGAGAGGAGGGAGGATGCGAAAGGAATGTTTGGAGAAACTCTTGCAAAGCCGAATGTGCTTAGAAAAGTAACGTAATTGGCTTCTCGCCGCCGATGCCCTGCTGGGCATGGGTGGCCATCAAGCCAATAGCTGGTCGGATCTACGACGTTGCTGTGCCTATAGAATGTCAAGGCCTCGCGGAGAGGAAAAAGAGGATGAGAGTGTGAGAAAGAGCAAGGCAACGAGAGAAGGACGAATAGCTCGGTTCTCAAAATGACGGCTCGTTTCCGGGTTCGCAGTTTATGACATCAGGCACCCGGCGTCACCAGGTGTTGGGCAACCACCACACCGCCCCTATGAGTACTGTCGCGCTCATCACCCTCCGCGCTTAATACCAGAACCCGGATGTAGTGTGTTTAATGAAACTTTCTTCCTCTCTCACGCATTCGATTAACCGTACCATACACCATCGCTGGCTAGTTCGGCAAATGTCGCCTTCGGAAAGCTGTCGATGAGCCGGGTTCGAGATATGTGCGGATGTGATGTAAAATTGACGTGCTGAGGCTTAGGGTACACAGTCGATCAAATAAAATTTGGTTACTGACGCGTGCTTGTATATATTTGTAGCACTAGCTTCATCTTTGTGCATACAGACTTTGTGGACGATTTCATGGAAATGGAGCAAAGGAATAGACACCGCCGCTTACAGAATGGTACTAATAGAGACACGTAGGCAGGATTTTTTATGAGAGGCCCAAGGCATTTTGGGGGGGGGGGTCATTGCTGGGCATCACATGACCAACAAGAGCGCTGCCGAAAATATTGGGGGGGGGTGAATTCTGATTTCGGGCGAAGGGGGTTCACCCCTCTCCCTGAAACCTGGAAACGTGCCTGTACGGGCATACTTTACATACCACGCCTAATACAACGAAACATCAAAAGGAAGCTGTAGTGCGTACAGTATTGCAGCCAGTGCTTCTTCACGAAAGCTATGATATACTTGTTATGTATAAACAAGTGCACTAACCCTGTCGACGTGTCCCAAGTCGACAGACGACGCACCGGAAATGGGAACATTGTAACAAAATTCCAAGGGGTACAAAGCAGCGTATTCAGCCAGGTGACCGCGAATTAAACAGGAAGAAGAACTCCGCAGTTGGGTCGAAAGGAACCGTGAGGGTTCATTGACCAGGTCATGTTGTTAGTCAATGAACTTTATATTTTCTCGGCTCATTTTATGGAGGTTCTTCTGTCGGTAATGTCGCCTCTTAGGAATCGAGATAAAGCATCTCCAGTGCATACGAAATTCTACATTGTGGCCTCTGCCCACATTTATGTATATGCCCAGCTGTTATAGAAAGCGCAGATGTGCAATTGAGTTTACATTATGCACGGATGTTTTTCTGTCCATTGTACATGGGTGGCTTGGAAGGCGCTATATGCCCGGTATGTTTCAAACCGGAAGTCTCGAATCCTAGCGTGCATGCTGTCAGAAATTTTAGCGCGCTGAGAATAACGTTTTTGTAGTCTGTTTACACTTTGAGGTGCCTTTATTTAATTGTCATCAGGCGTCTCGGCCCTCTTTATTGCACTATGCGTTCACGGATTTCGTACTTCTACTACCTCGTAAAAAGCGTACAGGGGCTATTAAGTTCGTTGAACCAGCATTTAGCCGCGGTAAACTTTGCAATCCATGCGTAAAAATAACGGCAAAGATAAAATAAAAGAGGACGCCAGCAACAGTCGTCTATAAACAGGCCCAAAGCCAATTGATAAGTAAGCTAAAGTGGGAAAATTCTCGAACATATTTTATTAACCTGCGAGCGTACTCGCAGTGTTTTCGACGTTATAACAGCTGTCAGAGAGAAATTTCTGTTCATTAGGCGCAGTCGGCGAAGTGCATTGTTACGGAACACTGTCGCGTTCATCTGCTCGACAACGTGAAGGCAATGCATAGGCCGGCTGGCAAGTGGGTGCTATCGCGCGGGTGCCTCACAACAGTTTCTTTATACATTCCATAGGCAGTCCTTAAAGTGTAAAGTGAAAATTTATGAGACCCTCGCAATGTCTTTAGACGCACCATAAGCGAGTTGGAGACTGTGGATTGACATTTCTTCTGAGTGTGCCACCGAGGTCAACATATTTGCGAGGCTTAGACATTCCGTACGCTGTCTGTACACTGTATATAGAAAAACCTTGTAAGTCCTTCTCAACCATTCCTTTACGAAGCGTCATGATTGCGAACAGCGCAATCGGAGACACACATACACACACAGTGGTACGAAGAATGAGAGCGAACACAGCGGTTTGTCCCACTGTGTAGTCTCAGATTCCGCTGTTTACTTGATGGTGCTTCATAACCAACTAGCCCGCCAAAATGTCTTAACGAATTTTTACGCACTCTATAGCCAGGGTATAGATTATATCGAAATTGTTTATCTTTGGCATGCCATCTGTGACCATGTGATGACCTAGGTGTTTGGTGTGGAAGTTGTCGATAGGTGCATGAGGAAACGTCGAAGGGAGGGGGGGATGGGAGGTAGGGGAGGGGCGGCATACAGCAAGGATGTAGACGTGCCCGCCCTTACAAATATGGTCTATAGACAGTCTATAGACTTCTAATAGACTGTGTTGCCTTCCTATAGATATTTATGTCTATTTATAGTCTATACACTTTCTATAGAAAAAGTATACTAAAAGTGTATGGCCATAAATATATATAGGTTGTCTATAGACTGTCTATGGCATTTGTATTGCCTATAGACTGTTCTCTAGGGTTTGTCTACGTAGTCTATGGACCTTATAGAAATAAGTCTAGGGGCAGTCTATAGACTGTTCTCTAGGGTTTGTCTACACAGAGTCTATAGACTTTATAGACAGAAGTCTATGGACAGTCTCATCATCATCATCAGCCCTACTACACCCACTGCAGGGCAAAGGCCTCTCCCATGTCTCTCCAATTAACCCTATCCTTTGCCAGCTGCATCCACCCTTTGCCTGCAAACTTCTTAATCTCATCCGCCCATCTAACCTTCTGCCGCCCCCTGCTACGCTTACTTTCTCTTGGAACCCACTCCGTTACCCTTAAAGACCAGCGGTTATCTTGCCTTCGCATTACATGCCCTGCCCAAGCCCATTTCTTTCTCTTGATTTCGACTAGGATGTCATTAACCCGTGTTTGTTCCCTCACCCACTCTGCCCGCTTCCGATCTCTTAACGTTACACCTATCATTTTTCTTTCCATGGCTCGCTGTGTTGTCCTTAACTTAAGCTGAACTCTTTTCGTTAGCCTCCACGTTTCTGCCCCGTAGGTGAGTACCGGTAAGATTATGCTGTTGTACACTTTCCTCTTGAGGGAAATTGGTAAACTGCCACTCATGATCTGCGAGAATTTGCCATATGCGCTCCACCCCATTCTTATCCTTCTAGTTATCTCCCTCTCATGATCCGGATCAGCTGTCACTACCTGCCCTAAGTAGACGTATTCCGGCACCATTTCTAGGCTCTCGCTGCCAATTGTGAACTGTTGTTCCCTTGCTAGGCTGTTGAACATTACCTTGGTTTTCTGCATGTTAATTTTTAGACCCATCGATCTGCTCTGCCTGTCTAACTCGTTGATCATGATTTGCAGTTCACCTCCTGAGTGACTCAGCAAGGCAATGTCATCAGCAAATCTCAGATTATTTAGGTATTCTCCATTTATTCTTATTCCCAACTCTTCCCAATTCAGGCCTATGGTGCAGCGATGGCGTAGAGGTAGAACATCCGCCTCGCGTGCAAGAGGACCGGAGTTCAAATCCTGGTGCCGCGCAATTCTCCACCGGGTTGAAAAAAAAAAAAAACCGCGTGTCGATGGAATTGCATAACCAGGCCTGGAGTGCGGCCTTATCTCGGTGACCAGAACCGACAACGCACTCTCTCACCAGAACAGGATTTGGCCACCCTGGTGTAGTACTTGGCCACAACCTTCTATGATCAAACCAATTAACACCTTCTATGGACAGTCTATAGACTATCTAAAGATATTTTTGTAGGAGCGAGCTCCCACAGTCGCCCATCGCCCCCCGTAGTCAGCTTCGCTGTCATGCACGGTTGACGTGGACGGCTAGACGAGGGCATTGACTTTTGGAAAGGAACGGAGCTTGCAGCGGCAGCAGCAGGTGCTGTGAATACAAACTATCAAAGGCCCGCGAGACCGCGCGTCACAGTCGTCAGGTGGGCTTCCGGTGATTCATAATCGCCGGTTCGCCCCAGCAGTGATCACGCGCTGAGGAACGCGCGCGGACTCAAACGCGACAATGCGAGATTGCTCTGTTTTCATAATCCAACTTTCAGTTTTCTGCCAGTGCACTGAATTGAAATGTGCGGTAAGCGTTCCCTGCTCACGAAATTATTCCGGAGCCCTCCGCTACGATGGTCTTCGTATAGTGTGCAGTGACTATTGGGCACGCAGAATACCTCTAACCAGGTGCAGTTTCGTTTTACTAAGTTTCTCGTGTCGGAGGGGCCAGTAAAGTGTTTAATCTCTGCAGGGCTGGAGGATTTGATCATGATCCTGAAATTCGATGTAGATCTTGATTGGGCACATTCTGCTGCCCTTAATGGGTCGTTGTGGAAATCACTTGACCAGGAAAACCGATGGAACATCACTAGACACCGAGCCAAAGAGGCTGAATATTATGCGGCTTTCTAGGACGCAGCCATCTAAATGTTAACTATGTAAGCTAATATATCGCCAAGGTCCGGTCGAGACATCCAGTCCACACAGTCGTGGTCCAGGCATGGACGAGACATGGCCAAACAGTCCAGAAGGTGGTAACAACTATTGCCAGGCTGTCATGGCACCTCTTGGGCATATTTTCACTTTCGGAGCAGTCTTTAGTTGGCGAGTGCTTAGGGGCCGTCGGATGTACTCTAGCCACGAGGTGTGTGTTCGACCGTCCTCCGTCGCTCCAGTTGCAACACTGGGATTTCTGTGCGCTCTGTATGACGTCATGTCGCGATTTGCCGTTGGGCCACAGCCACCAAGGCTGCGCGGTGGTTTTCGATGATTTGCTGGTTTAACGTATTCATTATGCGGTCAAAAAATGACTCACTTTCTTCAATTCGCTTCCTTCTCACGACAGGAAAGGTCCTTGTAGGTCTTAAGTCTTAAGTAATGCCTTAAGTCTGAAAGGAACAGCTTCAATTGACGGAAATTTCATTGAATTGATGAATAAATTTTGTATTCGAAAATGAGGGCCCCGAAGCCGTTGGTTGGAGAGGTTTATACAAAGGAGCGCGCAATCCGCCTTTCTTCACGAGGTGTGGCGCCCTCTGGCGAAAAAACTTGCTACTGGTTGAAAACAAACACATGAGGTACGCAGGCGCGATGCGATTCGACTCAGCGCTAAATGCGCCTGCCGCCATCTATCGCATGCGCCTGTCACTAACGTGAACGGCGCATGCGCTGTAGCAGCTGGTGGTTTGTGTTCAACTAGTGGACCTGGAGGAGGAAAAACACACATGCGCGGAGCGGCCGTGTGAGTAAGACGGATAGGTGGGGAATCTTGAATGCCATTAAGCTCCGCCCCTCGCCCTGGATCCCAGGAAACTTGGATATGTTCCAGCAACATATAACATAAGCATCCCCAAATGCCATTTAGAGGGGACATGTTGGCACGCCTCGGAAGTGAAATGAGCGCAGCGCAGAATTTCTTAAGCGAAAACAAATTAAAGCAAAGAACGCCCGAGAGAGGGCCTTACTAAACAGAGGGAAGTCCCCTGGCAGAGCGAGAAGAGTAGAGGATAATAGCTCAGGTGTGCGAAATTACTCAGAAAATGGAGCCTACCTTGAAAGTAACGTAACCATATTCTTTTCGTGAACGCATCGTATAATATTTCAACTCCCGTCGAAGTAAGCGAAAAAAAGTGTCACAAAATAACAAGATGCAAGTCCATTTATTTGCTCTCATTTTGTATAGGCGTTTCTGCACCTATAGGACGCGATCACTTTCATTGCCATAAAATGCGTGCAATTTGTAGGGAACAATGAGTCT
>NC_135504.1:33349032-33389032 GCF_052857255.1 Amblyomma americanum
ATATGGATAGATATAGATAGATATAGATAGATATAGATATAGATAGATATAGATAGATAAAGATAGATATAGATAGATATAGATAAAGATAGATATAGATAGATATAGATAGATAGATAGATAGATAGATAGATAGATAGATAGATAGATAGATAGATAGATAGATAGATAGATAGATAGATAGAAATAAAGAAAGAAATTAAGATAGAAAGGCAGAAAGACAGACAGACAGAAAGAAATATAGAAAGATAGAAAGAAAGTAGGAAGAAGGATAGAAAGAAATAAAGAAGGAAAGAAAGAGAATACAAAGAGCGTTCGCGATGTGGAGATGCTTCACCTTTGTTCTCGTAATTTGTTTGCTCTGCTGTTCAGTTCATGGGCAAGAACATTCGGCGCTATTGTGATTAAGAGCGGGCAGATACGTGCCTCACCCCTACCGCTTCGTGTCGAACACGCTTTGTGCCTCGGCTGAGCGTGCTCTGTCCGTGCTTTATCGCAGCATGTGGTGTAACGACTTCCTGAGAAACCGCCTCGCGCAGTATTTCATAAGACTTCTTTTTTGGATCCATTCTTTGATATTCCTGTTGGTGGCCAGCGTCATCTTACGTACGGAAGGCCGGCGAGCGACTTTTTTGCGGCTTTTATGCCCTTGGCCTCACACAACTTGGCCATTAGTAATAGGTGGTGAGGGGAAGTACGAATTGAGAAAATAATCTATATCAGACGGTCCTGATATTCTCTGACTGGTGTCTCTGAATACCGGGCACCCTTGTAAGCATGCTCAGTAGCAGCTTGAGCAGTGGAGAGACGTTTGGCTTAGCTAGTGTACAGCCGGTTACAACGTTAATGGGAACACGCGACTGTCTGACGCTCCGTTTGGTTTTGTTTGGCTTATAGAGTTTAGCGTCCCAAAGCTACTCAGGCTATGAGCGACGCTGTAGAGGAGAGCGTCGGATAATTTCGACCACCTGGCGGCTGCGTTTTTATGGAGGCAAAACGCTAAGGCGCCCGTGTGCTGCGCAATGTCAGTGCACGTTAAAGATCCCCAGGTGGTCGAGGTTATTCCAGAGCCCTCCACTACGGCACCTCTTTCTTCCTTTCTCCTTTCACTCCCTCCTTTATCCCTTCCCTTACGGCGCGGTTCAGGTGTCCAACTGTATAGGAGACAGATACTGCGCCACTTCCTTTTCCCCAAAACCAATTATTATTATTATTATTGTTTACGTGCACTGACACCGCACAGTAGCCTCTAGCATTTCGCCTCTGTCGAAATGCAACAGCCGCGGCCGGAATCGAACCCGCGTGTTTCTGGTCAGCAGCCGAGCGCCATAACCACAGAGCCACCGCGGCGGCCCTGACACTCGGTAGTGCACCGTATACTGAGAGCTAAATGGCAGGCTTCTCGGTAGAACTAAGTAAACCACAAACAAGTAACACCTGGCGCTGTTTATCATCGACGAATGGAGGTCGTGTAGTCATCAATAATGCTTTATCCGAGTAATTTTTTGTCGCCTTCGCATTGGGCATACGCATCTCTCAAGTAACTTGATGTTGTAGAAACAAGAAAAATCTACATGTGAAGCATGTGGAGATGCGCTCACAATCATCCACATCCTACTGTCATGCATGAAACTTTAATTAGGAGCTAATGAAAGAAATATTTTACACGGTTTTGTAATGAACACGTCCCATTCCATCATAGCCTGCAGCGGAAAATGCCCTTTAGTTTTCCCGTTTTTGCTTGAAAGGAAGTAACTCTTGCAAACACGCTTTGAATATGTTTAAAAAAATGTGTGTTGATTTTTTTAACACAGAACAAAACACTCAGCCCTGTGTTTGGCGCATGGTATTCTTAGCTGTTTATGTGCAATAAAAGCCAACAAACAACGCTTACAAAAACGTTTTTAGACACTCTATAGACTGTCCATAGACTTCTGTCTATAAAGTCTATGGACTTTCTATAGACGAACCCGAGAGAACAGTCTATAGGAAATACAAATACCATAGACGCTATATAGAAACTCTATAGGTTTATGGCCATACACTTTTAGTAGACTTGTCAATAGGCATTCTATAAACTGAGTAGACAAAAATAAAGACCTATAGAAAAGCAGTAGAGTCTACAAGAAATCTATTGACTGTCTGTAGATTGTCTATAGACCATTTTTATAAGGGTAACAACAAGACCTTAAGCGGGTCAGCCGTTTACATGTCGGACCGCAGAAGCAGACGACTCCGCTAATCAGCCGTGGGCTGTAGCGCTTTTTTTTTTGCGCATGCGCGGAGTTGTTCCTTATGCCTTCTGCAGCTCGCTCGGCTCCGAATGGGTGCCGCCGCCACCTCGCGTGTTCCCCTTTAAGTTGCACCGGACTGTATATCCATGCAAAAAGTTCTCGACAAAGTTGCGTGCATGCGTGACCTCGCGTGTTTACACGTCGAAAAGTTGGCGAGAAATAGTTGTAACTAAACTTGTTATTTCAACGTTGGTTCATGCATTTGTGTTCTTACAGACATATAATACAGTGCCTGCGTGGCGTTCCTACGCGATGCATTTCGGCTTAACTTTCTGAGCGGTATTGTCTTACCACTGAGAACGGCTGCGTAGTTAGATTATCGGGCCGGGGAATACGCATTTCTGTGGAAGCGAAAAGACAAAAAACGTTTACTTAGACTTTGGGGTCACTTTAAAGAAACCATTCACTCAAGATTGATCCGAAACCATCCGCTTTAATAACGACGGCTTCACCGTATACTCCTCTTCGGTTTAGCCCGTAAAGAAATCTGTTAATTATCACTTCCATCAAGCAGGGTTCTTTAACGTGCTCAGACATTTCAGTGCACGTGTCTGTCGTCGACACTACTTGCGGAGTCCGATAGCTGGTCGCGAAAATTCTCTCTCCTTCACTATCTGACTGTGCAGTGCGAGACTCAGATCAGCAAGAAATGTGCACTACCATCGTTGCCTCGCAGCTGTTGCTAGTCGGAATGGAAACTTCTTACCATATGCGCAAAAGCAAGCCTCTATACTGCACTATATGTCGCCTGATGGATTTCATGTATAAACAGCACGCGTGTGCGACAAACGCTAAACTGTTTGTTATTTCTACCCCCCGCCGCGAACACACATACACACAAAATGCAAAAATAAAATAAATTTGAGTTCAACACGAAAACATTGTCTCATGAATGAGATAAAACTATATGGTTAAGCAGCTTGGCATACAAAGCTGTATTTTACTGTGCAGCGTGACGGATGGCTTGACGGTAAACGTGGTGTCGTCTTTAGTGATACGGATGACTTAAATTTCCTTTCATGACTTTTTTTTCAGAGCAATTCAACAAAGACACGAGAAAAAACAATGGCTAGCGGTTTAGCATTGTCAGGCACGAAATGATCTCCGAAAGCGTGGTCTTTTGCAGGCGTACACCGCTGCCACACATCTCGAAGCGCGATTGAAGTGTCCACTTACCCAGAGAGCCGGTTATATGCCTTTCGTTTTCTCAAAATCAATGGAGTCTGAAAAGTAAAGGCGTATAACTGCCATAATTTGTAGGTGGACGCCGCCGCCTGCTAACAAAATTACACCACAGCCACACAATTCAAAGCGCGATTGAGGTGTCCACTCACCCAGGGAGCCGGTTATATGCCTTTCGTTTTTTCAAAATCAACGGAGTCTGAAAAGTAAAGGCGCATAACTGCCATAATTTGTAGGTGGATGCCACCACCTGCTAACAAAATTACACCACTGCCACACATCTCAAAGCGTGATTGAGGTGTCCACTTACCCAGGGAGCCGGTTATATGCATTTCGTTTTCTCAAAATCAACGAAGTCTGAAAAGTAAAGGCGCATAACTGCCATAATTTGTAGGTGGACGCCACCGCCTGCTAACAAAATTACACCACTGCCACACATCTCAAAGCGGGATTGAGGTGTCCACTTACCCAGGGAGCCGGTTATATGCCTTTCGTTTTCTCAAAATCAACGAAGTCTGAAAAGTAAAGGCGCATAACTGCCATAATTTGTAGGTGGACGCCACCGCCTGCTAACAAAATTGACTCCGACAAGTGACGTGCACTGGAGAGGTCGCTTTGCCCGCAAGCTTCTCGAAACCGCATGTGTTTTGACGCGATGTATCCAAAATTTGCTTGGCCACAGCGCTGAGGGTAACCGTGTTTTGGAAACTATAAAAACTGATATAGATATTAATTACTGTGGGCTACACGCCTCTTAATGATTAGTATATAGCCTAGCAGTAATAGTTAAAAAGTTAACTATTCACTATTAGTTAACCACCCAGCTAGTTAGCACGTCGTAGCTGTATTCTGATGTACTACTCCGCTGACAATACTACGTCGAAAAAAAACGCTGTTCTAACTAAAAAAGCCTCTCTTTAAAGATTGTGTAAAGTCTTCGGTGAAAAGCCCCCAGTCGTAACAAACGACAGAGCCACCGGAAGTATCCGCAAAATGTGTCCGCAAAACGTGAAAACAAGTGTGGTGTGGGGAAGAATATAGTCACTTATTAAATATCGAATCAGTCATTAACATTAGGCATTAGTTAATGACAGTAGTCAACATTCCTAGATAACAGCAGTAATAAATGACACTGATTAATGGCGTTAAGTGTTTAGAGAAATTAATGTATTTAATTAATTAATGTAAATAATATGTGCTGTTGGAGGTAATTAAATGGTGCTAATTATTGCTGGCAATTCGTGGGGCTGATTAGTGAGCATGTGACGTCATATGGGGTGTGACGTCAGTCCATACGTCTGATGACGTTATGCCTGCAACCAATTAGAGTAAAACAAAAAACGGAGTCCTGAATGTCGGTGTCTGAGAAATAGGATGATATGCAGGTTTTCAAATAGTTCTAGAACATTCCATAAGATACATGGACATGAGCTAGCAAAGTCGACTACGAGCCACCAACTTCGCGGCGAGCACCAATGCTTTCGCATTTCTCCAGTGCAGTCTCTGCAGCGCTCTCCAAGTTTTGGATATCAATAAATGTTTAAATCCTCATTTGTACGCTCACCAACCCCGACACACGACATAAGTGACAACTATACAGTTCTTGTCTAAGTAATACCGCTAAGGGAATAAGCAAATACTTTGCAGCTTGGGGCCTAATCGATCGAAATGGCCTCTCCGGCCCTCATCACACTCGCGGCATTGTTTTCGCGAATTCCTCGAGCCCGGGGTGGATGTCTTTTTCGGCGTTTTTTCGAGTTTCGTCCGTCGCAGGCAACGGCCTCGGAAGGTCTCAAGTTGCCGTCCCCCGGAGTCATTGTTTCTCGGCAACTGCACTCTTCAATCGTGCGTGAAGCTTCGTCATTGGACGCCTGACTTCATCGCCGAGGGCGCTGTTCTCTTGGCGAACAGTCATGGCTGCGACGCCTGCTGCCTCGCAGAGATAGTGTTCTTTCGCACCGTGGCTGTGCTTAATATTCCGAGGGAGGGCCCCCTTTCCACTGGATTGACACGTCTTGGCTACTGACGAGCGATTATTCGGTACCGAGCCCGCTGCACATCAGGCCCACAGCGCCTGGTCGTGTGTTTTCAGTGGGCGACTGACCTCCGACTGTGCTGCTCTGCGCTTGTTGTTGCCTTGGTCACATGGCACATACCCACGACGGGGGATTGGCCAGGGTTCAGTGGGGAGACCCCATAGAATAGGGCAAACTGGTGTCAAGCTAATGATTCTTAGCGCACTCGTGTGCATCTTTTGCTCATTGTTATTTCTTCGCTTCGTCCTCGGTTTCTTGCTTTCAGCACTCATTCTTCCTTGATTTCTTTCCTCTTTCTGTCTGACATGCCGTTGCCACCAGGGTAGCGAACTCACTCCTAGTTCCATTTCTTTATGCACAGGGTGTCTGCGGCTTTCATTAACCGAACATATAGTTTAATGTCCGCGACCACGTGATTACTTCCTTCACATGGGTGGGTACCTGTATCGCACAGTGAAGGAAGAGATTAAGCAGGAGGTTAAAGGGACATATGGTTAAAAGAACTGGCAGTGTTTTAAGCTGTGTCCGAATTTGGCGATTTACGTAACAATTAGGCGCAACGTTGTAATGTGTCTTCGTTTAGTTTGTTTTTATTTTCCTCTCTGCACTCTAATGAAACTTGCAGTTCTGTACAAGCGGCTGCTGAGCCCGAGGACGGGGGTTCATTCCCGGCAGCGGCGACCGCGTTTCGATGGAGGCTAAGCGCGAGGCGCCCGTGTACTCTGCGATGTGAGAGCGCGTTAAAGGCGTCGAAATGTGAGAGGGCGTTAAGGGTGTCAAAATGTGAGAGCGCGTTAAGGGTGTCGAAATTGATCCGGAGCCCTCCACTACGGCCTCCCTGGTAGCCCGAGTCGCTTTGGGACTTCGAACCCCACATACCATTCCAAAGCATACCGAACCATATAGCATACCATTCTGTACCACACCATAACATAAACATATGCTGTGAGAAGGGTTCATTACATCGGAAACGTACTTGCTGAAAACTTTATTGACCATTCTGTGTACGTCACATACTACTGGGCCGCACTCGAGCGCGCACACCCACATAAGTCCTCCTTGAAGGGCGTAGCGTGACGTGGATGTGTAGCCGGTTTAAGAATATCGGATCTGGCTAAATCCTGTGAGTGACCTATTTGTAAAGCTGGTTTTTCTGTGCTGATGTGTCTACAAAGCGAAGAAGCGCGCTGTGTCCATATGGAATGTCCGCTTTGAATTCGGGCCAGATTCCGCATATATATGGCGGACGATAAAGACCTTATTTTCTTCCAAAATATTTGACGCCTCTTTTTGTTACGTATTCCTGAACTGCAAATCTTAAAAGGGAGCCGTGGTTTAGTAAAGCGCGCACAAATGAAAGTATGCAAAGTGAGTAGTTATGCGGTTATGGTTAAGATGACTATTGAGCAGTTCTTCAGAGTTGCGTCCTCGTTAGAAACAAGCGAAAGTACGAGACCGAGCATGCCGTAACGTAACCTCCCTTAACCAAAGCCTCCGTTCTTTAATCGTGTTCACCCTTGCGGCCCCTTTCCCGTGCATGCTCGATGATCGTCCGGGTTTATTGTAGTACGTGCGCAGACGCACGTGCGGGTTCTCCAATCATTTTTCCTTCTTGAGGCCCGAAATAGCCAAACCAGTTGTGCACGCGGACTTTTCTGAAGTCACGCCCATCGACGGCCTTTCTCCCTCTTCGATTGTCGTAGGCGTGTTGGCCGAGCCCGTGCGTAGTTTGTTCCTTTGAGTGGTTAGTGTCACCCTGACATTTTTTTTGTAACGCAATAACATTACTTGTATCACTTCGTTTGTCTGCACTCGCGGATGGTACTGAAAATCGCAGCGGCGGTAAGGAAAAAAAAAAGATGACGTCATCAAGCGGCCGCGTGACGCACAGAGCAAGCGGAGCACCACCGCTTCGGGCAATCGTATGCGTGTCGTGTTTCTAAAAAAATACTCATCAATGGCCGACCTCTATGTGGCGCCAGTTTTCCCGACATTCGTACCAAAATTGTGACGCAGCCGTTTGTCGTACGGCGTTAGGGTGGTGTCGTACGATTTCTCGTTGTATGTAGCTTACATTTGCTATTCACGTGGGGGGACAGCTTGGGACAGGGATTCGAACCGACGACATATGCACCTGCAATTGTATGCCTTGCCAGACTTTTCGTGTCAAAATGGCGATGCAGCCGTTCCTCCGGAGTCCGCCATTACGGTGTCTCTCATAGCCTGAGTCGCTTTAGGACGTTAAACCCGTAAAGCTAAACTAAACCTTCTTAGTGTCTGAATGTTTCAGAATGAAATACTTTTGCAGATATGGGGTTCTACGTATATAAATGCATAATGGATTGCTCCATAGAATAAGAGCGGCGGCAATGATAGAAAACGCATGCTTTTTCAAGCGCGGCTTTGAAAGTAATAGACACGCCGCGACAGGCAACGCTGAAGTTCTTGCAGCGGCCACTTCACATCCGCTGCACTAAAAAAAAAAAAACTCTATGCACGGACACAGTGTGACTTTAACGCGATTGTTTTCTTTACGAAATCCGAGTGTCTACGGCCAGTTTTGCCGCAGTACAACCTCAATAAAACACACCTCTAAAATCACTTAGATACAGGACCTTCCGGCAGTGGTGCTTAACTGTTGACGTTATTGTTGTCACTATTGCTAGTTCTTGCTTCTCGCCGTATGCGTATCCCTGAAGTGTACATTAAAGCGGCGGAGCAATATGTTTACTGCGATGGACATCGATCGCGTAGTCGAGCTGCTGGTGGGCAGGCCCCGCGATACGGCGCGATGCTGTGTCGAGATTAGAGAATGCCAGCCGCGGGTTGGCCGGACGAAGGCGATTTAATTATTTTCGAACGAACGGCCGCTTGTATTCACCCCCTTCCCCTAATTACATAGCGCGCGAACGAGCCAGCGAACACGTACGCGTCTACGTTGCTTGAGCGCCCGGCGAATACGAAGCGGCGGCGCTTGTAAACCGCCCGCCAACAACCGTACGAGCGCGCCGCCCGCGGCGCTTCGGGCAATTAACGCGCGCCGGAAAACGGCGTAGCGCAAGCGGCAGGCCGCCGCGCTAGTCAGAGGGTCAGGAGCTGGAGAAACAGCTTGCCTACAGTTACGTGCTGACCTGTACGCGTTCTCCTCTTTCTGGGCGCATTTCGCCCTTTCCACCGCGCCCCCAGCCGTATCATTGTCGACGCCTTGCCAGCATGTCAAGCGGCTGTATGGAAACGCGTTAACGGTTGTTTTATGGCATCCTCCCCTACCATCATGGCCGAATGCGGCTACTATGCGTCGCGGGTTTGTGAGTTCTGGGAAATGGCGCGTTACACATGGTTGACCTATATTACACCCTCCCTCCCCGCGTCGTGTCAAGCCATTTTCTCCGTCAGGTTTGTAACTACTGCTTAGCGCTGATGGTTTAGCGTGCGTCGTTTTGTTGGGTATTTGACAACGTGCGAGTTGTTCGTGGGGGGCTGGGTCTTTGGGGGCTGTATGGTACCGTGGTTGCTTGTGTAAACAAACTTTCGCTTCGAATGTGGTGTTTACTTGATGTTTTTTTTTTCTCGTGAGGAGGTGCCGAGTTTAAGGTGCCCGCCCATAGTGAGATGGTTTCCGGGCCGCTTCGTTCCCCATAACGTCTTCCTTGTGGCCTGTTGAAAGTTGGCGGAAGATGAATTTTGTGAGTTGCACAAGGACGTCACTTTCCTGCAATTTACAATGCTGCAGGGAAGACGCGGCCCTTCTGTAAACACGCCGCCGTCATACTGAGAGAAAAACAAAAAATGACAAAAATGACAAAAAATGACAAAAAAATGACACAAATGTAGGCTTGGCCGTGACTAGGCTAGCGATATATTTCCATTTTATAGCTGAATTCACGGTCATATGTTGTTCAGGAGTCCAGTCTTGGGTATGTTTAGATTTTGTGTTGTTTTTTTACTTTAATGTCGCTTATCAGTATTGCTGCCTAAAATGTTCCGAAGATTGCCATTTTCGAAACACCTGAAACATTTGAAAGTTAACACTTTGCCCACTGTAGGTAGTCCTTGTAAATTCTAACTATCACAGCGGCACGAAGTCCAGCCGATGCAGACATGAAACCAAAGCAACTGGGCCGCATTCTCGTCCCCTCAAGCTAATACGAACGTCGTTCAGAAAGGCAGGACGCGGTAAGGAAAGTTCAGCCAGATACTTGGACGTGCAGATTCAGCATTATGTGTAGGCGACAATACTTCCCCTAGTTTACTTTTTTCTTAAATATGTAAACAAACGAATAAATAAGTAAACACGAGAGTGCCGTACCACGAGAGGAGTGGTCAAGCTGAAATGCTGGTCGAAAGTACCCTATCGCGGGTCCTTACGAAAATAATAATAATAATAATTTTTTGGGGGGGAAAGGAAATGGCGCAGTATCTGTCTCATATATCGTTGGACACCTGAACCGCGCCGTAAGGGAAGGGATAAAGAGGGAGTGAAAGAAGAAAGGAATCAAGAGGTGTCGTAGTGGAGGGCTCCGGCATAATTTCGACCACCTGGGGACCTTTAACGTGCACTGACATCGCACAGCACACGGGCGCCTTAGCGTTTTTCCTCCATAAAAACGCAGCCGCCGCGGTCGGGTTCGAACCCGCGAACTCCGGATCAGTAGTCGAGCGCCCTAACCACTGAGCCACCGCGGCGGGTTATTATGAAAACATTATAGTTTTCAGGTCACGGACACTGCAGAGTAATAGCGGGCGCTACGAATTAGTCTTCTTAGCTAGTAGGGTCGTCATATCAAGCTTGTCGCTGCCAATACCAGAGTTCCCATAAGTTCAATTATTTTTTCTCTCACGTCAGCGAATACTCTCTCTATAAAAGCAGACCCGCCTTACCCAAATCGGATGAGTTGCAGTGCTTAAAGAAAATGAACGGAGGAGAAGAAATATTTCAGAGTAAGATGAAAGAAGTCCGACTACACTGCATTCGAGAAAGGATGTATATAGTCACTGAGACCGCCAGTTCCAATTTACGAATGTAGCAGCATAGGTAGTCCCCTGCTGCAAGGCGCCGAGTAATAGACTTTTTACCTCTGGCGCTGACGGAGGTACGTGCCGAAAGATATATGGTTTTCTCAGTGTGACTGGGAGTGAGAGGGGGGGGGGGGGGTCATTGACTTCCACTGCCACTCCTTGCAGACCTGGCAAATGGTAAAAGTACGGCAGCTGAGTGTATAGTCCAAAACATGACTGAAGCTCTGGAACACTTTCGTTTTGCCTTGCTCGCGACATGTCCTGCTTTACTAAAGAGCTCGGCGCGACCTCGTGCGGTAAGGCTGCACGTTAGCGAGGAAAAAACAAACATTACTGAAGGAAAAGCGTGATGGACAACCAAGCCGAGATGAGGACTCGTGTCTTCCCGGGTTCTCGTATACGAGTTCCTGGTTCGCGATAACTTTTGATTATGGTTGGGAGGGAACCGGATATTGCAATCTAGCACGTAGCTGGATGAATCTGCGGTCATTGATCATCACGAGAATGTGATGAGTTTTTTTTTTGGTCCGCGCATTTGCTTTTAATTTCTGTTTGTATGTCGCGAATTCTTGGTTGTGTCCACGACTTCGGGCGTTCTGCACGAACTCCACGGTAAAGAAGTATTAAAACCCATTTCCGCATTTCGGGACGCTCCACAAAGTCGCTTTCGAGCCACTAGATTTGAAAATTATATGCGCCTAAGTTTCTTCTGATCACACTTTTTAATACATACGCTCTTCGGTTACGTTCAAAATTGTTTTTTTCTAAGCTTTGGTGCGCGAACTCCGAGGTATTCAGCCAAAAGTGCGCTGTACTAAGCTCACTCAAGAAGCAACGAGATTCCCTCATTCAATTGTTTTCTGTCGCTTGAAGAGAGAATTTACGAAGTAAATTAAGGTTTCGTGAAATTTGTTTTCACTGTTTTCTTTTTTTTTTCTTTCACGGAAGGCCCGAGGACTCCAAGACGGAATTGCCAGGTTCTTCATTAAGCTCCAAAGAGGCCAGGGGCACAGGGCGTTTCGGAAGTAATTTAGCGGGACAGCGTCCAGCAGTATACTTCCTAAACCTTCACGTATGCGCATTTCGTTCTCGTTAATTTAATTACAGCCGTCGGAAGTAAACATTCGCACAGCTCTAATTAAAGTCGGAAGCTTTTTCAATTACTCTCGTTCCATCACCGTAGTACCTCCGCTACTATTTGTCTTGGGCGACAGTCCAGCGGCCAGCCAATTACTCGGCGAATTCCCGTACGCCGGGGCGACCTAGCTAGGCCTCGTTCGAACAGGCACGCTTCCTGGCTTTAAAAATGCAAGAGGTGTGCAAACACGAAACGCACCAAGTGCTCGAGTGACAACTTGTTTTTGCACATTTGGCTGTCTCCTCGAGTTTCCTACTATATATAGCCGAAGGTCGAGCGATCAACATGCGGCGTCAGGTTCAAAGATAAAAGAAGCCATGTCTAACCTCCGGTTATTTTAAAACAGGAAAGCATGTACCACTTGATAGTCGGCGCCTATGTCTTACGCCTTTGCGTTTAATGCTTCCGTGGCTTGCTTGGCGCCTGTACAGGCTTACAAGGATATTATGCGCTCCTAAGTCCTCCCCATGCGCTATGTGTGCGTATGTTCGTGCTGTGGCTTCTTTTGGTTGGCCGCCGATGTGAACCAGCTGGCGGGCACACATACCTCTTGAGGAGACGTCGAGTCGGCGTGTTGCGGACGCGCTGGAGCTAAACGCCTGTCTTCGCTGCCAGTGGCAGGGCTGATACTCTGCCAGCGTGTTTTAAATGCGCATACGCGATGCCAGACAGCGGGACGGTAAACACGGCGCCTCTGTAGAGGTCGACGGTGCGCGCACTTGCATTGCAGATGACAGCCGTCGCCGCTGGAGGTCGCCCTGGGTGGCGGTGCTGATAGTTGAGGCGGTTCAGTTTGAGCTCCTCTAGGCGTACTAACCGAGGGGCATCACTCAAGCCAGGCAGAAGGGAGTGTGGGAACGCTTTACACGGCGCCCCACTTCCGGCGCCAAAACATGTCGTTTTGGCGCCAAATCTTGGATACCCACGTTTTGGCGCCAAATCTTGGGATACGTCGGACCGGGAACGGCGAGAGGCGTGGCTGTCAATGTAATACCCTCGAGCAGCAACTACGAGCCGAAGGCAAGATCAAAATGCGAAACGAGACTAGGCGGTTTTGAAGCCTACATTCGAATGTCTGAGCAAGGTCCTTTAATAGTTCAGCATTCTGGCCACTCTTGGTGCGTGTCGTCTCAAAGCAGCAATGTCACTGTGGTAGATTCGGTCGGCCTTTTCAGGGACACTGCAGTGTATTCGCTCAAGCATGTCTGCGCTCGATGTTTTGCGGTCTAGTTGCGGCGACACAGAAGCTCAAGCAAATAAAGCAGACTGAGTGGAGCGTGTTTTGACAGGATGGTGGACATAGAAGGATGGAAGGTACAGGAGTGTGTAGCTTGTCTGGGCACAACAATTATGGTGTACAGTGCATTTAAAAAGATTCCAGTGCCGAATCAGTCGCTGAGTCGGAGCGTTGTCGTCGTTTTGTAAGATTGTTATTTCCGGCTAGTAGCTTAAATACAAATAAGGCTGGCCCCTGTCTGTTGATCTCGTCAGTCGTCGCGTCAGCAAATTGTCCGTAGTATCGGCGGCGCCTATTATGTCCTAACCTCAACAGATGTGGTGACGCCTCATTTAATGGTGCCGCTTCACGGCAAAGTTCTCTAAGCACTGGATGCATCATCCTTACGAAAATTACTGTCCATAGACTTTTGTCTGTAAAGTCTATAGACTGTCAATAGACAAACCATAGAGAACAGTCTGTAGGCAGTACAAATCATATAGACAGTCTATAGACAATTTATAAATTTATGGCCATACACTTTTAGTAGACTTTTGTTTGTAGACGGTCTATAGACTGAATAGACAAAAGGAAATATCTATAGGAAGGCAATAGAGTTTATAAGAAGTCTATAGGCTGTCTATAAACCTTTTTTGTAAGGGGAGAGCTTTTGGTGTTACATCTTATACCTTGCGCTCTTCCTTTCCGCATGCTCATCACATTCGTAGCCGCCGCGGGCTGATATTGACATGACGTGGATGCTTTACCCGATTAAAAAAAAGTTTCCCCCTTACCACCTGTCCTCGTGGAGGTATTGAACAGATAGTTGTTAGTTAGCGCTTTAACTTTTATAGTCGGTTTCTTCCTCCTGTCGCTGTCAATGACCTGTAAACCGTGCCTTCTTAAGTACTTGTATCGTTTGAATCTGTGGACTGTTATCTCGCCCCTGCAACAGATCTCGGGATAACAGAATTTTTGATAGCGCTTTGAGAATTTGTTTCTGCCTGGGTTGGGGCGTTACCGTGCCGGTGTCTGAGGGATCACGTGACGCGACAAGACTCACGTGTCTTACTTAATGCGGGGTTCAATCTCACCCCGTTCTGGGAAAAGGTAAAAAATGATGACACCGTGTAGAGGAGACAACAAATGAGCTGAACATATTAGGCAAGTTCCGAGTGGCAGTTGACCTTTAGCTGGCGCGCTATGTCATCTAAACGCATCGCTGTGCGGATACCGTCGGGGAATTCTTCACCTATAGGCTGAGGCGTAAGGGCTCGAAAGCGAATTCCTTGAGTGCTTGAGCTCTTTTCTTTCGGAATGCTGTGCTCCGAGGGTTGATGCGCGTTGCTTAGAGCCCTCTCCGAGCTGTGGAGTCGTGTAAATGGACGTCGTTGGGATAAGGCAGCCCAGGAATTCGTCGCCTTTTTTTTCCGAACTTTATTTTTGTCTTGTAGGAAATGAGTCTTTGTATCGCGCTCACGTTGTATAAGCTCTGTCCTTATACTCCCTGCTTGCTTTGTCTCGGAAGAAACCTTTCCGCTATGCTATATCGGCGTACAGTAAACAGGATTATATGCCTTCTACGAGGATGAGATGCCCGCATAATAAGTTAGAGACCACCTGAAGGCCGTTACGAAACTTCTGGATTGAACACAAAGGATAAAGAATTTGAGGGGGCTGTAAATAGTGCCCAGTTAGTAGGTCAATCAATCAATCAATCAATCAGTCAATCAATCAGTGATTCAATCAATCAGTGAATCAGGCAGGAATCAGGAATCAGGCAGGGCTGTAATAAATAACACGCTGTCAGCGAGTCGATCGGTCAGTCAGCCAATCTAGATATCCGTCCATTAATAAATCAATCAATCATAGGGCGGTGTTATTGCGGTATGAAGTGTGCCCAAACCGCCAGGGTCACTTGCCATAAGAGAACGGGATCCAGATTGGCTGGCCGGGCCACATGCTCGTGGAAGCGGATGAGTTCAGCCAATCAATCAATCAGCTAATCAATCAATCAATCAATCAATCAATCAATCAATCAGTCAGTCAATTAATCAATCAATCAGTGAATCAATCAGGGCTGAAATAAATAGTACGCAATCAGCGGGTCGATCAATCAGGCAGTGCTGTAATAAATAACACGCTGTCAGTGAGTCGATCGATCAGTCAGCCAATCTAGATATCCATCAATTAATAAATCAATCGATCATAGGGCGGTGTTATTGCGGTATGAAGTGTGCCCAAACCGCCAGGGTCACCAGCTTGCCATAAGAGAACGGCATCCAAATTGGGTGGCCGGGCCACGTGCTCGTGGAAGCGGATGAGTTCAGCCAATCAATCAACCAATCAATCAATCAATCAATCAATCAATCAATCAATCGCTCTTGCGTACAGCCGCCCCGCATCTCTTCGAACTGCTTCCTTTCTTCTTTCACTCCCTCCTTTATCCCTTCCCTTACGGCGCGGTTCAGGTGTCCAACGATATATGAGACAGATACTGCGCCATTTCCTTTCCTCCCAAAACCAATTATTATTATTATTATTATTATTAATACCTGCAGCATCCATTTCCCGCTGCCGATAAACCATGCATCTACCGCTTCTAACGCTGCTTAAGAAAACAAAAAAAGAAAACTTTCCACACGACAGTTGCGAGGCCGCAGTTCGTATCCGTTCCTCTCCCATCTAGTTGCCTTCTAATGTAAGCCACTACTGCTGCGAACCACTCCAGTCCCGCTTGACGCGTTTGGGGACCTAATGTCGCGCTTGTAACCTTTCTCGTCATCTCCCGCTTTTTTTCTCTTCATCTTCTCCTTTTTTCTCCTTGCCTCAATTGCCGCGCGCTTCATTTTTCTAGCTTCCTTTCCAGCGCTGCTAACGCTTCCTGTTTTCTTTGTCTCGCCTCCCCGTCCCTAGCCTTTTTCTCACCCCCCCTCGTCTTCCGCCGTCGTCGTCCATAAATTTGTCTCGTCCCCTTCATTACCATCAAAACTGCCGCCGCCATCGTCAAGGCGATGGCTGGGGAGAAAGGAAGGGTGAGGCTTGTACGGCCGACGATGCGGGAAAAAGAAACAGACAAACAAATAAAGCGTCTTGAGAGAAGTCAGCCGGGGGCGAAAAAGCGCGCCGTTCGCTCGTCGCGAGAGGCTTTGCCAGCGAAGATGGCAGAGGTAACGGTCCTGGGGACGCGCAAATAGCCGCGACGAAAAACGCCACCGTGTGGCTGCTGTCGCTGCTCGGGGTCTGTTTGGAGAACGGGGTGAAGGAAAAAGAAAAGGGGGGGGGGGGGGGTGAACCGGTGTACCGTATCGACGTGGACTTAGCGGGCGTGGTACCGGAACTCGAGAAATTCAGCGTCTTTTGCCCGTCAAAGGATCCTGCTTCCAGCCAATGGCGTCGGAAGATGCTCACGACCCTGCTAGCATGACAGTGCAGGGAACGGGACGAGAATGCATGGAAGGGACTATTCCTGACCATGGAGGGAGGGTACTGTCCCCTTTCATCGGCCACTCCTTAAATTGTGAGGTTAGCAGGTTCACGAGTATCAGCCGACGCCATTGTAACCGAGTTATAATATTTTTTGGCTGTCTGTGGTTAGTTCTACCATTCTACGGTAGATGCTTGCGAGCCTTTCTCGGAGAAGGGGGGGAGGGGGACAGAGCAGTGATTGCGGTGGTGTGATACGTAGTGTGCCAAAACTGCCAGGGTCGCCAGCTGCCCTAAGAGAGTTGGATCGAGATTGGCCGACCGGGCCATGTGTTCAGTGGAGTGGATGTTTCTGAGAGGTCGGGCGTTCAAAGTGGGCCCAACGTTTACGTACGGGTCGGTCGCGAAGTGGGTGGAGGGGAGGCACTCCTATTTGTGCGGGCTCTTCATCCCCGGAGAGGAGAAAAGTGTTAGGGGGGGGGGGGGGGGCAGTCGTTTCTTTTTTTATTACAAATCCCGCCTTCTACTTGCCCGCCAAGATCAGTGGTGGTGGTGAGAAGGAGATGACGTAACCAGATAGTGGAATCGTGTAATCACTTCTCTATTAATTGTTCGCGTGACCTATTTAATCGGTCATATATCTGACCTCCTTGGACTGTCGTGACACACTTGAACTTCTTTATTAATGGTGACTCCGTGTGGGCAAGAACTTCTTCGTCTTCCAGAACTTTGTGCTGGAGAAAGCCAGAGCTCAAACTTTATTGCAACTAAGCGCAGGGTGTCGAGCAAATCTCGCTACAGGGCCACAAAGGCTAGCTGATATCTTCCAGCTGGTCCGATGTGGGAGCTCACTTTGGGGAAAGAGTTGGGGAGGTTGGGAAAAAGGTTTTTTTTAGCAGAATAGGAACTCGGATTGATAGCCTATGGACCCATTAATCGTATTTGGGGCCTTAGCTGCACAGGCGCGGCGCGGGAAATTATATACCACCGTTTACTATGCTCCAAAAAGATGTACGCCTACACGGGAGTAAAAAAAAAAAAACGGACTAAGCTGTCCCCTAGCGCCCATCCGTTTATAAAAGGGAGTGCCATGGAGAACTTCCTTTTTAACCCTCTCTGTTTAGTGTGTACGGCCGGTTCCAGCTCCTGTTTTCAACTCTGAAGAGTGCAGAGCGTTTATCGGCATCATCGTGCCGGATGCGATCTCAAGGCTGCGTGAAGCTTGGAAACCTCTTGACTCGTATCGTGACGTCAGCGGGACTATCCGTGACGTCATCAGTCTTCGCTGAGCTTTTCCAAGCTCCCGCGTCTCCCTCTAAAGCCTCTACTTCGCGGATCCGCGATTATAATAATAATTGGTTTTTGGGGAAAGGAAATGGCGCAGTATTTGTCTCGTATATCGTTGGACACCTGAACCGCGCCGTAAGGGAAGGGATAAAGGAGGGAGTGCAAGAAGAAAGGAAGAAAGACGCGCCGTAGTGGAGGGCTCCGGATCAATTTCGACCACCTGGGGATCTTTAACGTGCACTGACATCGCACAGCGCACGTTAAAGATCCCCAGGTGGCCGAAATTAACCGCGCCGTAAGGGAAAGGATAAGGGAGGGAGTCAAAGAAGAAAGGAAGAAGGAGGGGCCGTAGTGGAGGGCTCCGCAATAATTTCGACCACCTGGAGATCTTTAACGTGCACTGGCATCGCACAGCACGCGGGCGTCTTAGCGTTTCTCCTCCATAAAAACGCAGCCGCCGCGGTCGGGTTCGTACCCGGGAACTCCGCATCAGTCGAACGAAACAATACGGGGGCGCGTTATATTCGCGGCAATGCGGTACTCACGGAAAGCCGTGCTTGAGCGTGGCCCCACATTTAGCGTGAAATAGGAGTATACGTAGTACGCACCGTGTTTACACGAAGCAGGAGCCTTTCTTTTTGCCCCTTCCCCGGGCGGCATTAGGGCGATGATTTACGGCGGATTTGGCGCGGTGGGCCCGCTCACATGTGGGCGCGCGAGATACTAACTTCGCACGCTAGGGCGCGTCTCCTTCGGCGAGCTCTCCTAAGCGCCGTGCGGGGAAGCCATTAACAAGGGTGCCTCCTTCACGTTCTTCTTCTTATCGTTATGCTCTCCGCCTGGGGGATTGACTTTGGGAGCGCGTTGGTTTCGTGAAGCTATAGCGTTCTAGGGCGAAAGCACTACTGGCTTCGTGTCCTGGAAAATGCTAGTGTGTGTTGGAGACTCTGAAGTGAGCCACGTAATGCTGGAAGTGGCGAGAAATGGCGAGACTTTGAATGGGGGTGACCTCGGCCAATCTGGAGAAATAAAATAAATATCGCCGCGACTGGGTTTTGAACCAGCGGCGGCGCGAACAGATCAGCTCCGCTGGCCACTGCAGAAGAGCACTGTGCTATCGCCGCAGTCGATCTCGCCTCGTATTGTTGTTGTTGTAGTTGTTAGCCTTACAAAATATGGCACTTACAAAGATGGCAGCATCCGCCTCGCACGATCGACGTACGGGGTTCGACACCCAGCGCCCCCGTGTACCCACCGTGTTTTCCCACTGGCTGCAAGCCTCCACCTGAGCTGGTGCTCGGCTTCCGTGGGTTTTCGTGACAACGGATCTCTGACCCCAACTCTGTGCATACAGAACACGTGGCCCGTGGCGTTCTTCGGCCTTGCGCCGTTAAGTGCAAGTCAACTGACATTCATACCAGGGGTTCGTGAAATGCCGGCTTGTACACTGAACACGAATACGCCTATGTAGGAGTAAAATAGTATTAGGCTGTCCTCTGGCGAAGGGAATGCGATAAAGGACAGCTTACTCCTATTTTACTGCTATTTCTTTAGAGTGTAGTTGCGTACACAGAGCTCGTGGCTTTTATGAACGTACAGGGTCAGTCAAAAGTTCCCGGGCCTCAGGGTCTGCTTTTGAGCAGTATAGTCAGGCTGTTAATTAAGACACCCACGAAGCTCAAAATACCTGCAGAGGGTAGAAGAAGTATCGTTCTAACCACTGATAAGCTTGATAGCTTTATCGGCATCCTGAGTGCCATGATATAACGGTGAAAAGCGGATCATGTGGCCAGGGAACTTTTGACCAAACCTCATCGTTTCTTACACGTTTGCCACGGTTTGAGCGTTGTGTGGACTCCGTCTCAGGCGCGAGTCTATAGGCCAGATTTAACTGCGCGTCACGGCGACTTCGAGCGCCGTTTCGCGAGAAAAATGGTTTCCCCGTTTAAGTTCCTGGCTAGAAAGGCGGCTCCGGCCCAGGTGGTCTAGCTTGGCTGGCTGGCTGGCTCGAGTATTTTTTTCCGCCGGCGTTTTTCGGGCGTGTCCCGTTGACACTCCGGGGCCGCGTCAGTTTTTCTTCTTTTTTTTTGGATTTCGAGCCCCTGTCACTCTTCAAGTACCGGCGGCAGGCTCAAAGGGCAGTCGGCGCGGCGGTTTGAACGGCCGCCAGCGTTTCCTTCACGCGGTGTCAAGGTTCGTCGTTTCAACCGCTGCTTGACACGGAAGAGGCGTCTGTGCCCAGATGCGTATCGGCGTCTTGAAGCGACAAAGTCCTATGTCGTGTCGAATGGGCGAGGACGGAGTCTTGTGATATTATACCTGTTCCAAATAATAGGCACATGTTATATTAACCGGACGCAGCGGTTAAAGTCAGGCAGGCCTGTAATCAGGTATACATCTCGAGAACCCGGCGGCAAATGTCCCCCGGAGAAGACCCTCCAGCCAATGGTGTTGACGTGTTGTCATGATGTAGCAGTTTATCCCTTCTTAAACTAGCCCTTTTAAAAGCACTGCTGATGTGAGTTTATCCCCTTGCATCTGCTTGTGGGACATCCAATAGGGCTGGCACGTGTTAGGGGATTAACCTCGAGTTAACCGGATTAAGCCCGACGTGATGAAAATTTGGTGGACATCCATTGGATGGAGGGCCTACTCTGAGGGGCATTCGCAACTACGTTCTCGAGTTGCGTACAACTGTATACTGATTGATTACCGCGTTCCGATGCCAAATAGTCTACTTTCACTTAAATAGGAGCGTATAGAAGCCAGGAAAGGAAAGAAAGATGATATAGAGGCATCTCCGCCACCCGCCGCGGTGGCTCAGTGGTTAGAGTGCTCGGCTTGATACGGAGTTCCCGCGTTCGAACCCGACCGCGGCGGCTGCGTTTCGATGGAGGCGAAACACTAAGGCGCCCGTGTGCTGTGCGATGTCAGTGCAGGTTAAAGATCCCCAGGTGGTCGAAATTATTCCAGAGCCCTCCACTACGGCACCTCCTTCTTCCTTTCTTCTTTCACTCCCTCCTTTATCCCTCCCCTTACGGCGCGGTTCAGGTGTCCAACGATATATGAGACAGATACTGCGCCATTTCCTTTCCACAAAACCAATTATTATTATTATTATTATTATTATTATTATTATTATTATTATTATTATTATTATTATTATTATCTCCGCTGTTTTCACTACCCAACTGCGTTGACGGCAATCCTCCTTTATCGTGACCAAAAGTATCGCTTGATGAGACAGGGCTAAACGAAGAAGACACCTCCTCTTCGTTTTGTGGAACGTCGCTTAAAAGCTGCGCCACTGCTCCAGGAGAGGTATGAGGGCTCCCAGTGATCCATGGATGTCAAGTAGAGAAAGATCGATTCTGCATATTTCCGATGTCAGTGCACGTTTAATAATAATAATAATAATAATAATAATAATAATAATAATAATAATAATAAAGGAAGTGGCGCAGTATCTGTCTCATACATCGTTGGACACCTGAACCGCGCCGTAAGGCAAGGGATAAAGGAGGGAGTGAAAGAAGAAAGGAAAAAAAGAGATGCCGTAGTGGAGGGCTCCGGAATAATTTCGACCACCTGGGGATCTTTAACGTGCACTGACATCGCACAGCACGTTAAAGAACCCCAGGTGGTCGAAACTTCTGGAGCCCTTCACTACGGCGTCCCTCGTAGCCTTAGACGCATTGGGACGTTAAACTACCATGAACCATAAACCAATTCTCTATATGTGGATACGCCTTGCTTTCGCTTTGTATACGAATGCTGCAAACAATCCCTCTCATTTTTTTTTCAAAAATGAAAGCGCTGCTATAAAAGAAGAAGAAAAAGAGAAAAGAAATGCACAGGTGTCTAAATCTGTGCACACCAATGTTTTGAAGGCCGTTCTAACAAGTTCACTGTTCTCACAGATAAATTATTACGCTCGCCATAGGGTAGACGAAAAAGCAGCCCTGTTGTGTTGCGAAGACTGCTAAATGCGTCCCGAACAAAGGAATCAATGCTGGCTGTATTAGAATTCTCGAAAAAGCTTCCAGTTCTCAATGCGCGCGGCTCCTCTAAAGGGGTTAATCATTTCACAGAAGCCCTGAAATAAAGCCGCTCAAACAGCAGCCCCACGATTCTCCGCGCGCATAGTAGCTGGTATTTAGGACAACCGGAGAATACCCGCTCTTTTTTTTCCCTCTCTCTCCTTCCTTCGCGGTAAGAAGGCTCGCGACGCGCGAAGGATGTGACGCAACAGTCTCCCCAGAGAGAGAGAGAGAGAGAGAGAGAGAGAGGGAGAGAGAGAGAGAGAGAGGGAGAGAGAGAGAGAGAGAGTTATTGCGCAATTGCACGAGTGCTTGCGTCCCGAAATAGAGACGGTGGGAATGAATGGTTTCACACGGGGATTCGGCGCTCGGAGGTGTGCGCTCAGTTCTTTTAGGAGTAGAAAGCCATCGGTACCGGGCGCCGCTGGCTTAGATGAAAGGAGCGCTGCTGCTTAAGAAGGGGCGCTGAACAGTATAGAGTAGAGTATACAGGGCTCTCTGCAGATTACCTCAGAACTCAGTTTTAAAGTTTATTTATTTTTTCTTTTTGGAGAAAGGTTTTTTTTTTCTCTCGCGTGAGTCAGTTTTGATTTTAGCTTTGTACCGGGCATTCAGCGGAAAAAGCACATTTGCTGAACAATTTCCTTTCGCGAAACAGGTCGTGACGCGTGTCTGAATTGAAAGAGAAATTGGAAACGTAATTGAAGAGCTTCTCGGAAACACAATACTGCCAGGCGTAGCGCGCACGCACGCACGCACGCACGCACGCACGCACGCACGCACGCACGCGCGCACGCGCGCACGCAGGTCCGCGCAGTATCGCCACTATCGCTTCCAAAACGCTCATTTTAATTATATTATTATCGATTATTCCACTGAACACCTTTACGCGCCCACCAATTCCACGCTGGAAATCGCATAGCAGAGGTGCCTGTTTTAAGGTTCACTGCAGTGCGTCACTTTCGGTAAGTCGTTTCGAGGTATCAGCAAAGATGCAGAGCGAAATGCGGTGCTCAGGGTGGACCCTTTGGGGGCCCGAACATCTCCCGAAATTAAGCTCAGGTGGGCTCCCCCCCCCCCCCCCCCCCCCTCGCTACTCCCCTCCATTCTTTCGCTAGTGCTCTTGTTGGGTGCGTACTTGTTTACATGCTACCCAGCAACCCCTAGCCACACTGAACAAAAAATCCTGCAAGGCTACGTTCCTGATATATACAGGGTGTAACAACTTAGTTTGCACCGCAGATAAAGTTCTAGCTGTGATAAGCAACTCCCGTGCTGTAGTGGCCAGCGCTGTTCTCGCGTTACGAAGACGTGGAACTACTGGCCGGTATATACTGTCACTTTTTCAAGCGGGGCCCTGGGCTAAGAGGTCCTCCCTTACACAAAATTCTTTAGACAGTCTATAGACTCTCCATAGACTTCCGTCTATAAATTCTATAGACTCTCTGTAGACAAATTCTCAAGAACTGTCTATAGGCAATACAAATCCTATAGACAGTCTATAGACAATCTATAGATTTATGGCCGTACACTTTTGGTACACTTTTGTCTATACACAGTTTATAGACTATGATGAGACAAAAGTAATATCTACAGGAATGCAATAGAGTCTATAATAAGTCTATAGACTGCCTATAGACCGTTTCTGTAAGGGCTTCCTGGTATTGGTCCTTCGGCTTGCTTCTTTTTTTTACGAAGTTATCCGTCGTTGTTCACCAGTTGTCCAGTGGCGGACGCGAGCTGTTCACGAACCAATCTTCAGTGCGACGTGCATTCATAGTTCTCGGCGCCTGTTTTGCTTAATCCAGCTCTGGCTCCCACTTTAGAGTTGACGAATAGTTTAGAACGAATATTTGGTGCCTATACCTCGTCGTCTACAATAGACGAAAGCGCGAATTGCTGCGCAGGAAAGGTTGGCTGCTGAGCGTGGCATTGCATTTGCCCATTTCTCTTCTACGAGCATATAAAAAGAAAGAACACACGTCGCGTTAGAACGCGCAGCTTCCGACGGTGCGGGGATGGCCGAGTTCTTTAAGGTGTCGGCAAACGAAGCTGCTCTGTTTCCTTCGGCTCTGGGTCGAATTCCACTCGGGGCGCTCCTATTGGAAGTTTTCTTTCGAGTACCATTCAGTTTGGAAATCCCCGAATGCCTTGGAAATACTTCCGCTTCAAGTTCGCATTCAGTTTCTGCTTATGATATGGCGTCGGCTTCCAGGAGGATTTCGCCCGAATATTGCGAGAATCGGCACTAAAAGCATTTCGTGCTTACCAGTTCAGAAAGAAAAAAAAAACCAGAGAACGAAGTAGAGAACGATATATTGGAGCGCCCTAAAAAAAAACGCTGCCGCAACTAAAACGTGACATGGAATAGCGCTCGAGGTCTGGGGAATATGTGTGCGGTTATATAGGCGGAGAAAGCCTAGCGTTCGCTTCGAGAAGGTAAATAAATTTCGGACTACTGAGGTGCTGGCTGTTTCTCTTCGTCTCTTACCTTGGACCCCATCTGGAGGAGTGTCAATAGAAGGTGCAAAGAAAGGGGTGAGGCAACAAATGCTTGTAAAGCAGGTGTGTGGCATTAGGACCTCGACATCCCTTCAAGGGCGACCGCGTATGTATGCGCGCGTGCGTCTCTTGTGCCTGCCCGGCGCGGCACTCGGTTCTCAGTTTGCGTACCTTGCACTGAGAGGCTGTGTTAGCTCTTTCTCGTCTTGACGAAGACGCAGGGTGGCCGTCTTTTCCGCCCTTTCCTTCTTCCTTTATTTATTTATTTATTTATTTATTTATTTTTGTCTTTATTTTTGCTTCTGTCTTTCTCTCTGTGACCCGCCGCGGTGGCTCAGTGGTTTGGGCGCTCGACTACTGATCCGGAGTTCCCGGGTTCGAACCCGACCGCGGCGGCTGCGTTTTTATGGAGACAAAACGCTAAGGCGCCCGTGTGCTGTGCGATGTCAGTGCACGTTAAAGATCCCCAGGTGGTCGAAATTATTCCGGAGCCCTCCACTACGGCACCTCTTTGTTCCTTTCTTCTTTCACTCCCTCCTTTATCCCTTCCCTTACGGCGCGGTTCAGGTGTCCAACGATATATGAGACAGATACTGCGCCATTTCCTTTCCCCCCAAAAAACCAATTAATAATAATAAAAATTCTCTCTGTATTTCTTTCTCTTTCTTTCTTTCTTTCTTTCTTTCTTTCTTTCTTTCTTTCTTTCTTTCTTTCTTTCTTTCTTTCTTTCTTTCTTTCTTTCCTTCCTTCCTTTTTCTCTTTCCTTTCTTCTTTTCTACGTTCTCATCCTTCTTTCTTTGAAACGTTCGTACTGCAGTGCACTGAAGTATTGCATGCTTACTACAGTGCACTGAAGTAATGCATCATTTCTGCTGCATCTTGCATTTCCTTTTTTTTCTCTCTTTGAACCGTTCATACTACAGTGAACTCAAGTATTGCATACCTCTAGTTCACTGTAGTTCATACCTTCCTTTCTTCCACTGGCTGCACGCTTTAAGCTTGTATTAGGCTTTGGCATCAAAAGGCGGCGGGGGCATGGAGAGGTACACTTTTTCTTTTTCTTTTTTTTTCGCCTCTTCTTTCCGTAATGCATCGCCGGGCGTGGCGGAACCGAGTCTCTTCTGTGCGAAGGCAGTTCATAAGGAAGGTCGAGTGGATGCTATTCATTACGTCTTTCCCACACATATCTTTTCATTTATTTTTTTTTCCCTCGGCTGTGATTGCGTCACAGTGATGTACGGTTGGTTCTCCGCGACTGCAGCTGCATATCGCTGCTTGCGAAACGAGGGCGCTGAACTCTTTATTTATTTCTTTTTTCCTGCCCCTTTGCCTCTTTTTCTTGCTGCCTTTCTTTTTATTTTTTTCTTCCCTTCGTGTTTCTCTTCACGGTTGTTTATTTTGTTTGTTTCCGTCTCGCCTTCGGTGAGTTTG
The DNA here is from genome assembly GCF_052857255.1 of Amblyomma americanum. Classification (NCBI taxonomy): domain Eukaryota; kingdom Metazoa; phylum Arthropoda; class Arachnida; order Ixodida; family Ixodidae; genus Amblyomma; species Amblyomma americanum. Next base: position 33,374,604 of record NC_135504.1, read on the forward strand.
TTTATATAGTTCATACCTCTATTTCCTTTGACTCCCTGTCTCCTTTCTTTTTCTCCTTGGTGTTGCAGTTAATAATAATTGGTTTTTTGGGGTAAGGAAATGGCGCAGTATCTGTCTCATATATCGTTGGACACCTGAACCGCGCCGTAAGGGAAGGGATAAGGGAGGGAGTGAAAGAAGAAAGGAAGAATAGGTGCCGTAGTGGAGGGCTCCGGAATAATTTCGACCACCTGGGGATCTTTAACGTGCACTGACATCGCACAGCACACGGGCGCCTTAGCGTTTTGCCGTCATAAAAACGCAGCCGCCGCGGTCGGGTTCGAACCTGGGAACTCCGGATCAGTAGTCGAGCGCCCTAACCACTGAGCCACCGCGGCGGGTGACGTTGCAGTTGCCGCGCTCGAAACACGAATGACCCTGTATGTGAGTGAATAGGGAGTAAGCCGTTCTCTAGGTCACTCCCTATTCGGGTCAGGTTATACGCTGCCCAAGTCCCGGGGTAGATTTCGACCACTAAATTGTGCGGAATGCTTGCTGCTAGCAACGGAGGCATATTCCCACCTGAACGCATAGTAACTTGATGTAGTTAGCAACGGAAGGAGGCTTTTAAGCGCTCCACTGGAATAATAATAATAATAATAATAATAATAATAATAATAATAATAATAATAATAATAATAATAATAATAATAATAATTAATAATTGGTTTTTTGGGGGAAAGGAAATGGCGCAGTATCTGTCTCATATATCGTTGGACACCTGAACCGCGCCGTAAGGAAAGGGTAAAGGAGGGAGTGAAAGAAGAAAGGAAGAATGAGGTGCCGTAGTGGAGGGCTCCGGAAAAATTTTGACCACCTGGGGATCTTTAACGTGCACTGACGTCGCACTGCACACGGGCGCCTTAGCGTTTTGCCGTCATAAAAACGCAACCGCCGCGGTCGGGTTCGAACCCGGGAACTCCGGATCAGTAGTCGAGCGCCCTAACCACTGAGCCACCGCGGCGGGGCACTGGAAGTATTGCGATGAGTCATTAGAGGAGATTGAAGCTTCGGTTAGAATGAGACACGTCGGCAGGATTTTCTTACGTGGGCGAGGGGCAGGGTTGGCACAAGGTAGTTTCTTTTACGTTGGCAGGAGACTGCTGGGCATAACATTCCCAACAAGAGCACTGCCGAAAAATTGCAGGGTGAAGGATGATGAGGTCAGTTCCGGGCCCCCTCGGGCCTGCCTTGGATGCGCACCTGGCTGAACTTCCCATGTTTTGAAGGGGGTATCTTCCGTATTTATTCCGGATTTTTAGGGATCAAAATCTACCCCAGGTCTCTATTAGGGAGTAGTGTTTACTTCCTTTTTACTCCCCATGCTCCTTTTTACTCCCCATGCTCCCCAGTCTCCAGCCGCCTTCCTCAAGGATCTGTCCTTGGCCCTTTACTGTTCCTGATTTATATTAATGATCTGCCTGCTACTGTTAACTCTAGGATTTGTTTGTTTGCCGACGACTGCGTGATTTACCGTAAAATAACTAACGATTCCGATATTCGCTCTCTCCAGGTCGATCTTAATAACATACTAGACTGGTGTCATAATTGGAAAATGGAACTAAATATTAAAAAATGCAAATCTATGAGAGTTTCACGTTCAAATACTACTTGTCCTCCTTATTCACAGTCATCCCCTTGAAAGCGTAAGATCGTACCGGTATCTTGGCATACATATAACTAACACCCTGTCCTGGAAACTTCATATAGAACATATAGCATCTAAAGCAAACAAAACGCTTGGTTATCTTCGAAGAAATTTTACACTTGCTCCATCTTCATTAAAATCATTATTATACATGACCTACGTACGACCGCAAATGGAATACGCTTCATCTATATGGGACCCTGGACAGGTCTCACTGACACAGGTTCTGGAAACTGTCCAGAATCGTGCAACTAGATTCATTTTAGGCAATTACCATCGTACATCTAGCGTCACCCAAATGAAAAAGTCTTTAAACCTCCTGCCCCTAGCTACCCGCCGTAAGCACTTCCGCATCTGCCTATTCCATAAGATTTTCTACTCCAATTTTCAACTTCGCTCTCGATGGATTCAACCAGCACCGTTCATTTCTCACCGTCGTGATCATCAACACAAGGTCACAGTGCCTCATTGTAACACAGTGACATGTGCGCAATCATATTTTCCGCTAACTTCTAAAGAATGGAATTCCCTACCCGCATCATTAACTAGCATCACTGATTCAACTCAATTTAGAAGAATACTTACCACTCTGATTACATAATGATCGCTTTTATATTTTATTGGAGTGTTGTGTTCTCCACGTATTAGTATTGTTCTTAAACTATTTTAATAATCTGTTCCGTGTTCATTTTGCTCACTTCTTTTTATCCTGCCTCCGTTGTTCTATAGTTTTGTATGAATTGTGCTTTGTTTATTTTTCTTGTTAACAACTGCCCTTCCCCTCTGAAATGTACTTTGTACCTTGAGGGTATCACAAATAAATAAATAAAATAAATCAAACCCATTCGCCTGTTACGACTTTCTAACGGCTTATAATATAAATCGTATGCTTTACGGCACATCTTTTGAAAGTATTCACTCTTGCACCATACATATTGATGCAACGTCAGACCCAGTTCCAGCCGAGTGACTTCACTGAAAAGACGGGTCAGCATCTGAGCAGTCGAGGCGCCTACCCATGGGCATGGGTTGTAGGTGGCATCTGTATTTACCGTGCACTTCCAGAATACTGGCCCGCGGACCTTACTTTATTACCGCTATAAACTAGAATCACCGGAAGCTTCAGCTACTCCACTGTAAACTCGCACACGGGTCCTCCTTCCTTCCTTACTGTCCCGTCTATGCCGTTCTACTCCATGGTTAAGCTGTCCACCGTGAAGTGAGACTGTTATCGCTCTTTTCGTTTGCTTATGACGAATTGCTTTAATTATTTAATACGAAGTAAAGTTCGCTTTTCAGTCCTCTTTAGCTCTCTTCATCGCCTTCCCCATTACATGTAGGGTAGCCAACCGGGCATTCCCTGGCTAACCTCCCCAGCACCTCTTCCTCAGCTTCTTCTTTCACTCCCTCATTCTACCCTTCGGTCCTTCTCGGCGCGGTTCAGGTGTCCGCAGTGAAGGGATACAGTCACTGGCCCACTGGAAAAACTAAACAGAAAATAATAATAATAATAATAATAATAATAATAATAATAATAATAATAATAATAATAATAATAATAATAATAATAATAGGTTTTTTGGGGGAAAGGAAATGGCGCAGTATCTGTCTCATATATCGTTGGACACCTGAACCGCGCCGTAAGGGAAGGGTTAAAGGAGGGCGTGGAAGAAGAAAGGAAGAGAGAGGTGCCGTAGTGGAGGGCTCCGGAATAATTTCGACCACCTGGGGATCTTTAACGTGCCCTGACATCGCACAGCACACGGGCGACAACACATTTTCCTGCAGTATTTTGGGACCTGCAACAGAAATTCTTGTAATATCAACATGCTTTTCTCTAGTAATATGCAGTCCCCTGTCGTGAAGACAGAGCCGGTTCTGTCGTGACAACAGACATCGTCGCCATACTACAGAAAAAAAAAATTTGTCGTAACGGCAGGACGACAAAACGTTTTGTCGTATTATGGGACCGCGGCTTTGTCGTTATTTTTGTACTGGGCGCGCCTTTCCTTTCCTCGAAACCAGTCTTCGTATTAGTTTTATCCAGTCTTCGTCCGACAGATTTTTTGTGTTTGCGACGCTTGTTTCACATGTTTGATTGAAATTAGCTTGCCTGCTGAAGTGGCTAGAGTCCGCCACACAGGGCCCAAGTCAGAAGCGAATTCCGACGGATCGACGCACCCAACGCTGCGAAGGAAGAGACCCGAGGGAGCTCGCGAGCTCAAGAGGTCACCCCCGACTGGAGGCCACCCTGGGCTCGCCCCCGCCCCAACTAATCCCCTCCATTTTGTGGCAATAAAGTTGCAACCACCACGACCACCCGCTGGCACGATTGACGTCTCGTAATGAGCGTCCAACTGCAATATATGGTCCGGGCATCGTCCACTCGGCTAGAACCCGGGGCACTGGCTTGAGCCGATCGTTCCGCGTTGCCATGCTCTGGGCTACTTGTCTCTCTGTACGCGCCAGTGATTGCCCTTCGGGTATATGGCCAATTTACAAAGTGACAGCCCGCGGAGGATGCCCTGAGGACAACGCCTCGAGGCTGCAGGGGTAGTGGTCGCCAAGGGGGCTCTGTACATTGCCGTTTCGAAGAAAAGGTGGTTCGGGTGATCGCGACTAGTGTCAGTGTCTCGGCCTGCTGCCTCGTGTCTTGAGAAGCACGTGTGGGGACTGGGGACAGAATGGCAGTTGCATTCCTTGAGCCTCGACCGCGGCGGCTGCGTTTTTATGGAGGAAAAACGCTAAGGCGCCCGTGTGCTGTGCGATGTCAGTGCACGTTAAAGATCCCCAGGTGGTCGAAATTAATCTTGAGCCCTCCACTACGGCACCTCTTTCTTCCTTTCTTTTTTCACTCCCTCCTTTATCCCTTCCCTTACGGCGCGGTTCAGGTGTCCAACGATATATGAGACAGATACTGCGCCATTTCCTTTCCCCCCCCAAAACCAATTATTATTATTATTCCTTGAGCCAGCATCGGTGCGCCCGATAGCCAGTTGAACACTCGGTCTGTGTGAGGAAGTCCTTGCAAAAATTTCTTTAGACAGTTTTTAGACTATCCCGTAGACCTTCTTATATAAATCTCTAGGCTTTCTATAGAAAAATACTGTAGATTAGTCTATAGGCAATACTCTATAGACAATCAATAGATTTATGCCCATGCACTTTTTGTAGACTTCTTTCTATAGATGGTCTATAGACTATGAATAGACAAAAGGAAATACGAGTAGGAAGGCAACGGTGTCTATAAGAAGTCTGTAGACTGTCTATGAGCCATTTTTATAACGGAGCGGCACCCTGCGTGAGACTTTAGTGGCAAGGGAGTGTACGCGGACTTGCTGGGAGCAATAATTGTTGCCTATGCACGCGATGAGTGTTTCTTCACCGCATTATGGTTGTAATGTTTTTTTTAATAATCTGGAATACCGCTGGAAATTTTCCTTGGTGTTCCGAAAAACTCAATGTCTCCGGAGCACTCCTGAGTATCCTGAAGTACTTCGCAATGTCCTGAATGCTCTGCACTGAGGAGCACTGCTGGATATTTCGCATGTTCAGAATACTCTGGAGTACTTCGGAATTCCCCGCATGTGAATGGTCCAGAGTATTCCGCGCCATAGCATTTTCCGGAGCGGTTACTTTTGGTAGCATGCTTTCGTTATCGGGCTAATACGTCGTGACCAAAACAACATTTCACCGGTTGGCGGAACAGAACGTTGTCCAGTTGTACTTGAGCCATCAGGGACATGGCTCACGGTACGTAGATTTTGTCTGTGCAATTGGCAATCTGAATTCACATGGCCTACGTGGAGTCTAAGAGTAAGCTCATTTACTGGAGCTCAGTGCTCTAATATTAGCGGTGGGGGAGGGAGGTTATAGCCAACGCGGTCTCTTTGTCCAGGGTTCCGTGGGAAGAAAGGATTAGAAGTCTTTTTTTTTAGCTTTTTCAATAGCGTCATATGTGGATTGGTGCTACCTACATGCTAATTTTTGCTTGCTTATTTTCCTAACGATCAGTAGACCTTCTCATCGCGCAAATTGCTGCCGCTTTAGTGAGAAAGGACGATGCACAAGAACTGACTGCGTGTTGGATTCGTAGGAGCGTCAAGTTGATGCTCCGTTCACAACACACAAGAGTTGGATGCGGATCAGCATGGACCATTCATGTACAGACTGCTCGAAACGTTGTATCTTCCCTTATAAAAATGGTCTATAGATAGTCTGTAGACTACTTATAGACTCCATTGCCTTCCTATAGATATTTCTTTTTGTCTATTCATGGTCTATAGACTGTCTGTAGCCAAAAGTCTACTAAAAGTGTATGGCCATAAATCCATAGATTGTCTATAGACTGTCTATAGGATTTGTATTGCCTGTTGACTGTTCTCTAGCATTTGTCCGTAGACAGTGTATAGACTTTATAGACAGAATTCTATGGAGAGTATATTGACATTGTAAAAAAAATAAGGGTTATGCGTGTGCGCTATGTGTAGGTTGTCTCCGAAAAGAGCGCTTGTTTATTACGAAGTCGGAGGCTTTTAAATACGGCACGCAAGCTTTGCAACGTCTGACGCCGAGTATTGCTGAATCAGCTAAATCAAAGAAATAAGCTTGCAGGCTATTCGTCCTTTACATTGCATATTAAGTTAAACCGATAGTTCCGAATTATCTTCAGCCCAACGACTTCCACTGCATTGTAAAAGTTTCTCTTAGTCACTTCCAATCAACCATGGCCTGCGTCAGTTGCGGCCACCCTGCACACATAAAGTTCTGTAGACACGCCTAGCCATCTGAATTTCTGCTGCCCCGACTTTAAAAAAAATTTCTCTTGACAGTCAATAGGTTGTCCATAGACTTTTGTCAATAAATTCTCTAGACTTTCTATTAGCAAACCCTATAGACTAGACTATAGTTTGGTTGGTTAAACGTCCCAAAGCGACTCGGGCTATGAGGGACGCCGTAGTGAAGGGCTCCGGAAATTTCCACCACCTGGGGTTCTTTAACGTCCACTGACATCGCACAGTATATAAGCCTCTTAAAATTTCGCCTCCATCTAAATTCGACCCCCGCGACCGGGATCCAACCCGCGTCTTTCGGGTCAGCAGCCGAGCGCCATAACCACGTACTGAGCCACCGCGGCGGCTCAACTAGTCTGTAGATAATACACATTCTATGGAGAGTCTATAGACAGTTTATAGATTTTTGGCCGCACACTTTCAGTAGACGTTTCTCTTGAGACAGTCTGTAGACTATGAACAGACAAAAGGAAATATCTATAAGAAGAGTAGAGTCTGTAGGAAATCTATAGGCTACTTTTACAAGGGATGCATTCTAGAGTTATTGGTTATTAAGTTATTGCTAATCAGTAGGTGCCCGGTTAGGCGTTTTCATGAGCTTGTTTCCTCCATAGCCGATCCATAGGATGGACTATGGATGTGGCCTGGTTCGCTCAGCAGCCAGTTTAACGTCCCCGGTGTTGGCATGCGATAGCCTTCTGCGCGTGTAGTCAATGATTGCACCAGCCTTCAGTTCAATCCCTTGGCTAGTCTCACGCAAAATTTGATCGCAAGTCGCCGCCTAAATTGAACGGTCTAGATCTCTCGAAGCCCCTCCAATAGGCAAGGCACATGCATCCGTGATTCGGCGATGGCGTGCTTGGCGACACCTGCTACAGGTCGTTACCATGGTTGAGAGACGTTCGGCCGGCACCCGTCTTGTGTTGTTCCGCCTGGTTTATTTCTCTGAATGAAAGGGTTAAAGAGAGAGAGAGAGATAAATAAAAAGAAATACGCGCTCGCCTCCCTACGTCGCGTTACAACCCTCTCCTTGATCGGGTCGTTAGCGGCTCCTTTCGACGTCCGACCTAAATCCGGAGCTTGCATTCGCGCGGAACGCTCTGTTACTCTCCGCTGAACCGTACTAGGTGACCAGATCTCATTAGGTGGAAAGAAGCGCTGCTGCCGTACCTGTACCTGCGCTCTACACTAAGCGTTGTGCGGGACGCCGTGACAGAGTAAGTCTGTACACTATTATCGTCGTCTCCATCCGCCCCTTATGAGACATCGATTAGTGCTTTATTTCTTTTTTTGTTTCGCTTTGATTCTTGATTGGCTGCATAAGCGTGGCCGGCACGAGCCCGTGCGCTGCAGCTGGATTGCTATTGTCTTCGCGGAAATATGGGAATTAAGACGGGAATGCTGCTGTATTCAATGAAATTAGGCCGTGCCTCCGGGGGTTCAGTTCCTTATAGCAAAGCGATGTTTCTGCATGGTTTATCCATTGTGAGGTTTAACGTCCTACCCTCACAAAAATGGTCGATAGACAGTCTATCGACTTTTCATTTCGTTTCATTTATTTACCCTAAAGACCCCTTGTATTACATAAGGGGTGGGGAAATCAAAGGCTTTGTTACATTTTGTTATGATGATAAAAGAATTTATTGCCTTTTTATAGATATTTCTTTTTGTCTATTGATATAGAATGTCTATAGAGAAAGGTCTGCTAAAAGTGTATGGCCATAAATCTATAGATTGTCTATAGACTGTATATGCGAATCTATAGGATTTGTATTGCCTATAGGCTATTCTTTAGGATTTGTCTATAGACAGTCAGTACACTTTATAGACAGAAGTCTATGGACAGTCTATAGACTTTCTAAAGAAATTTTACTAAGGGTAAAGCGACTGATGTTATGAGGAACGCCGTAGTGGAGAGCTCCGGATAATTTCGACCACCTCGGGTTCTTTATTAACATCGTGATGTCGCGCAGCACACGGGGCCTCCAGCATTTCGCCTCCATCGAAATGCGACCGCCGCAACCGGGATCGAAACCGCGCCTTTCGGGTCAGCAGCCGAGTGCCATAAGCACCAAGCTACCGCGGAAGCTGTTTTTGTAATGATCTTTCCTTGTTGCTTAATAATGGAAATAAAGTCAAATGCAGCGCTATAGTTTCTTGCTTATGTTTTTAGCTTTTCATTTGTGTTATGGCAAGCGGGATCTATAGTGTTTTGAAGCCGCACCTGATCCCATGGCGACGCCGTGGTGGAGGTCTCGGGTTCACATAGACCATCTGCGGTTCTCTGAGGTGCAATGACATCGCACAACGCACGGGCATGTTCTGAATATTGCCATCACCTAAACGGGTCCCTGTCACGACTGGGAGTCGATCTCGTGACCTCATAAACGCCATAGACACTGAACCACCATGACCACTGCCTCTTCTGTCTTTTTTTTTTACTTTCTGTTCGTTTGAATAGCAACGAAAGGTATCGAAGCACCCAGACAGGAGCAAGACTCAAGTCATGTAAATTAACTTGAATGTAACACCATTGTTAACCGATGTAAGGAAGGCTGCACTCAACACAAGAAACAAAATACAGAGGCACAACTGAGGACACCACCACCATCCGCCACTGCTCATGCTTTGTATTCCTTGTCTGGTATAATAGAACAGCCGGTCGCTTTGCTGGCCATCGATGAGTTAGTTACGTCTTCGTTTAGTTCTAATTTTGTTCATATTTCTTTCCTAACATCTTCGCCGTAAAGGAACCGTGTGCAATCGCAGTACTTGTCCTGCATAGAACATCTATTACTTCCCAATGGGCACTGAAACTCCCTTGGACATCCTGAGGACGTCTGAGACGTCCTGCGGACGTCCAGTGAAGCTCCAGTGCCCATTGGGTTGCGGGACCAGAGGTCTCTCTCGGACTGATCTGTTTACTGCGCCCTCGCAAAGAAAAAAAAAGAAACCTTGATTTACTCGCAGAACCGAATAGCTTCGCTTTCGGCGTCGCATTGTGTATAGGACGCGAGCTTTCTGCTTTTTTTTTTTGCCCCCAGAGTAACGTTTCTTTAGTATTTCTTTCTGCACGCGAAGGCCGTACTTTGTAAACAAGAGAGAGAGAAGCAGACGCAAGCAGTGCGCTTAAAGCACAGTAAGCACAGTGGGCGAATCGAAAGAAATAGGGAAGGAGTTGAGTGGAGGCTCTTGATTTGTCGTCAGTACGACACAAGGAGCAAACTTCGCGCAGACCGCAATGGGAGAGACACAAACAAGGCTTAAATGACGTCCCATTCTGGGCCAGCGGTGGACCTCGTCCACGACGTCGGCTATGGTCTAGTGTTCATTAGGGTCTCAGACCCCCTCCTCCGTCGATGCAGCGCTTCCCTCACTTCGGCAATTTGGAAACCCGCGGTCGTTGGCGACGAGGAACCAATAGATTGCGCGCGCAGGGCGCCTCCTCTCCCCACCTCCCCTTCTTTGCTGCCGCCGGGGAAGCGGAAATTCGGACGTCCGGTTCTTCGCTGTCTCTGCCTGTCCGCGCTAACGAAGTTCCCATCTTCTTCGCGAGAGCGAGTTGCCGCTGACAATGGACGATAGAGTTGTGCCGGAAGGGATGGGAAGACTTCGTGCAGCGCAGTCGGGATTCAACTTTGCCCGCTGCTATTTCCTTTCGGTTAGAGACCGAGGTGGAACTCGTTCGCACGGAACGTGGCAGCTGTCTTTATTTACTGTTGTTTTACATCATCATCATCATCATCATCGTGATTGATTCAACCCTTAAGGATTCTTGCAGGGTATTGCATAAGGGGTGGATGGCAAGACTTAAGGAAAGAAAGACCTAGTAGAACACTGCAGAAAACATGGTAGGGGCAGGTTCAAAAAGTTGGCGAAAATTGCAAACGCGGAGGAGCAGGATTACACGGGCATTGCATGGTCAAGTACGACATACGCTAGAAGGGTGAAGGCAGAGGTGAATGTATTCTAATACTGAATGTGAGGTGGTGACGGCTGACAGAGTTTGGCACGATCACGTCGAGCGAGCATTCTACTCTTGATTCGGCGGGGTTGATTTTTAAGATTTTTAAATTGATTTGTACAACCTCGGAGCCACTAGCATTACGGAGGTAGTTGATATGCAGCTCAAGATAAAAGGAGCAGTGCAAAGAGCGGCAAGTGGTGAGGTGAAAATGAATATGCAGTGTCATGCAGCGTTTTTGCTGGGCCGTTCGTAAAGTGCTAATGATTACGAATAGTTGCAGTGTGGGCGAAAAAAACGATTTCTAGCGTGTCTTGGTCCGGACTTTGCTGGGAAGTCTTCTTTAAGAAAAAAAAAAAGCTCCAGTACCCTCATTCCGATAAGGAGGAGAGGGGTGTGCAAGGAAGGAAATGGAGAGTAGAAAATGTAAGTGTGTAGATTTAGGTACAAAATGAAAATGAACGGGGAGCAATAATAGATCCGGGGGAATTGCAAACACTCGGCAGAACGCGCCGGCGAAAGGCTAATGGGCCGAGAAATGTGCCCGTCAAAGAGCGGCGGGCGATGTGGGCCCCGCATACCTCTGCTTCGAATAGGTCGTACCGCGAGACGACCTTTAGAAGGGATTCTCGCAACTCGGAAATACAGGGAGGGAGAGAGGGAAATACAGGGGACGGAACTAGCGTTGTCAAGCAACCCGTGTTTGAGCTCGGTATGAGTGGTGCGGGTTATCGCTAGCGGCCGTAACTTTATACCGAGTAGAATACGTCCTAGGAAAGCCTAGGAAAGCGGGTGGTGGTGGGGGGTGGGGGGGGGGGGGGGGGGGGGGGGGGGGGTGTTCGCAGTCTGCTGGCGATGAGGGAATGAAGAATGAACGCGAGAGCTGCTCCGACCCTCAATTTCCTCGAATTTGCCCTTACAAAATTTCTTTAGACAGCGTATATACTGTCCATACACTTTTTGCATCAAGTCTATAGAGTTAATAGACAAATCGTATAGACACACATACATAAACACATGCAAACTCTATATAGACTGCCTTTAGACAATCTAGGCCAAGCAGTTTTAGTAGACTTTTGTCTATAGACAGTTATATACTATGAATAGACAAGAGGATATTTATAGAAAGGAAATGCAGTATATAAAAAGTCTATAGATATTCTATAGACCATTTTTACAAGGGTGTACTTGGGGTTGATGTGTTGCAATATGGCCCGCATGCAGCCGATGACAACGGGGCGCTGTTGAGCTTGAATAGAGCCTCTGCGCCCGTGTGATGCACTAGTCCCCCCCCCCCCCCCCCCCCCCCCCCCCCCCCCCCCCTGTTCCAAAGGGCGAGAGAACGCTCGCCTGGCATACGCCTGAAGTATATCACCTGGCCATGTCTCCCGTGGTCGCTTCTGTGAAGACGCTAAAAACTGCCGGCCTGGATCGGATGAAATTTGTGTACCTGTGGGCTAACCACAGTGAAGGATAAGCCGGCCAGGAACTGAACAATTCGAAAGGATAGGTGCACCCCCCCCCCCCCCCCCCCGTCCCCCTTTCCACTAGCCTTGCTGCGTCCTTCGCCCAAATGCTCAGGTGCACCGGTCAGAGGACAGAGACGAATGATATTAATGGGGTATAGACACCAAATCCTGGTGGCATGTTTTGTTCTTTGTAATGTTTCGGAAGAAATTAATATACATAAATCACCAATTACTATTCGGCTACGTCTGGTAAGCGATTTATAAATTGATTTCATCTCTCAAGCTCTCTCGGTTGCAACGCCAAAGTTCAGTAAAGGCTACGTGGCGGATAAAAATGCGATATAATCTATCCTTTATCGCTTTTAATTCCTTGCAACGCCTAGAAACAGCAGTTATATAAGTTTTTTCATTGCCTCACGCGACCTTCGCTAAACTTTGACGTCACAGCCATCGTTCGGCTGTTGAAATGGAAACAGCTTGCGAGAGACTCCGTAGTCTGCCAGCATGGACGAGAATTGAGCGGTGGATTGTCTTCTGCTTTGCAGCAATAAGCAGTGACGGCAATTTCTTCGGCGCTGTGCAAGAACACCGTAGTCTTTTTAGGCGAGGTATACCGTATTCTAACCCCACAGTGGTGCATTGTAGACTGCCTTGATTGGACGACCTGGTCTTTCGTGTTTACCCGTGAGTCTGATCGCTAGACACACGCGTCGCTGATGCAGACATCACCATTACGTCCTCGTGGAGGAGGGATTTGTACAGCCTTTGTAAAAAGTGTATAGTCCATGTGCTTTTTTGGTTCTGCACCCTGGTGTGCATCGCCAGCGTAACAAATCTGTTGAGGCTGCAACAGCCGTCGTCCTCACCCAACACAACGTTAGGACTTCTACAGATTCCACTTCTACAAGTTCTTCGACAAGAGTGCCATAAGTCGGTTCAGAAGCAAACTCTGTTTACTCTTTACCTTTTGCGAAATGTTGTACATTAAGCCGACACGCGTATTCGTTCTATATAGAGCAAAGCGTAGCGGTACACAAAACCTAGTGATTCAGCGGTTCAACGTGGACTGACTCATCGTCGTGGCTCCGGTGTCGACTGCTTCAGGCACTAACTAAATAGTTAGTGAGCGCGTTGAGCGCGTGTACTGTGGAGGCGGCAGCCGAAAGTGACGCGTTTAAGAACTCGTCCCACCTCCCCCTCGACGGACGAGGCGCGGCAACGGTTTCGGCAAACAGTGCGCACTTAATCACCGAGGGGCGGTATACACAACCCTCCGCTCCCTCTAGCGTCTGGAGAGGGATGCTTGAGCAGTTCACGCAAACCCACACACTCACGTACACACACGCGCGCGCACGGAGGCGCGATTCTGTCGTGTCTTTTTGCTGTTGCTGTTTATTTCGTTTTTCATGTTTCTTCGGACCTGCTTGGCGTCGCTGATGGCCATCTCTTTATACTATTCGTGTTCTGACAGCTGGCTTTTCTGGTCGGGGGTTTTTCCGAAAACCGCTTCTGTTCCCCCCCCCCCTTTTTTTTTTCTCCGTCTTTTTGACGAATGCGTTCCTGATTGCACCTGCACACGTTCCATCCTTTGCAGCTTCTTAGACGATTTCTACTTCTTTGTTACTTTTTCTTTTTTTTGTTCTTCCTTTCGTCTGCGAACCTATTTGTTGCCGTACTGTCGACGTTTTATTACTAGCGATCTGGACGCAGGCGTCGCTGGGAAGAAGCGCCCTGCGTACATTTATACCTTAAAAGGGCAGACGGCCCCCGGATCTTTCGGGCATCCCTTGAGGCCTTGATTATTTTTGTCTTGGCGCGTCGCAGGCCGTCGGTAATTAGCGCGCGGTTTGTCGTAATGGGGTTTCGAACTTCTCATTCGACGGCAGAAATAATAAAAAAATGAACGGACTAAGATAAAAGGAAGCGCATGCATCGGTGTTGTGCAGCTTCTACAAGGAACTTGAACGCCCATTAATTTTGATAGCGCACGCGGGCTGAATTCTTCTCCGTCTCAAAAAATCTGGCGATGTGAAAACCCACTCGTTGGCAGACCCCCTGCGCTGATAGCGGTGAAATTTGGTGCGTTTAATGAGCAAAATAGCATGAGGCCTTTGTCACGCGAGGCTACTTTCATGCAGTTGTCATTAGAAAACGGGGAAAGATAGATCTTTTTTTTTTTGCAGTGCGGCGTTATGGAACTGATCAGGCAGCGTTCCGGCACGCCATAATGCCATTAGCAGTTAATCGGTACGTGTGTCTCTCCCATCATATTATCAGTTTTGTGTTTTTGGCCATAAAATTCTCGTCAGTTCGTTCACCCACCTGGAACGACATTAACGTATGCTTGCTTAACACGTGTACAAGCTAATAGAACCAGAATTTACCATTTTGCTAAAGAAATAGAAAGATCTGAATGACGTTCGCGTAATGTGACACGTGTTACAGTGTCAACTTCATCCGTTAAGGGATCCCGTTGATCGCGGGGGGCATGACAATACATCATGTGACTTTGCCAT
>NC_135504.1:33394032-33440734 GCF_052857255.1 Amblyomma americanum
CAACACCACCGTAAAAAGAAGTAAAGCTACGTCATGCTACCCTTAGTTTTAGTAACTGTCCTCTGTTTTTTTCGTAACGCCGTTAAGTTTGTTACGTTCGCTGCCCAAATAGACTTTTATTCATCTTTAAGCAGCGCGAAACACAGCACTTAGGGGAGAAACACGAGACCACACGAGCTCTTTCTAACAACTGAACTTCTATTTCTTGAAAGGTTAGTTATATAGGCACTAAAAGCCGGAAATGTGTGGCGACAGGTTGATGACATGTCGTGTGTTAATATTGCTGGTGTGCTCTGTTAAAACGAGGCGATTAACCTCCCGCTGCGTGCATGTACGGTTTTAAGGACTATCGCGATTTTATTATTTGGGGTTTTTGTGTTTTTTTTTTGCTTGGGTTTTTGGGTTTTGGGATTTGGGTTTTTTGTGTGTCAGAAAGCGCTCGTGTCGTCTCATGTTTCTCCCCTAAGTCCTGTGTTTCGCGCTCCTTAAAGATGAATACACTCCAACTCGCCCAGTTTTCTGTTCTCGTTAGACTTTAATACGTTTCGCCTGACCTGTAACTGATTGAACAAGGTAGCGCCTTCAGACTGCCTGTCCCTCCTGCCATCCCTACCACCTTATAATAAGGGAGTAATTACTCACTGACATCCACCCAAGCGCAGCCACACGGCTACAAAGGAAATAATAATAATTGGTTTTGGGGGGAAAGGAAATGGCGCAGTATCTGTCTCATATATCGTTGGACACCTGAACCGCGCCGTAAGGGAAGGTATAAGGGAGGGAGTGAAATAAGAAAGGAAGAGATAGGTGCCGTAGTGGAGGGCTCCGGAATAATTTCGACCACCTGGGGATCTTTAACGTGCACTGACATCGCACAGCACACGGGCGCCTTAGCGTTTTGCCTCCATAAAAACGCGGCCGCCGCGGTCGGGTTCTATCAACAAAGGAAAGCTGTACAGATTTCTCTGGGAAACTTGCCAGTCAAAAAAAAAAAATCGTCCTGGGTGGACGCCACTACGTTTCAGCATGCTGCGACTTACCCGCACTGGGCGGTGCCCACATGACGCTGACGTGACGTCGCAGCAGGGGGCGTGGCTAGCGGTTTAGCGGTTCCTCCATTCACCGGGTCTCGGATACCTGTATACGCATTGCGACATTCATTGACATCGCTGTGGCAGAGCTTCGGTTACTCGGCGGGCAAGCCAGGACTTTGTTAGTGCGGGCAGAATTAGACCCGCATTGTATTCCTTTCCTATTGTCACTCGATCACGACGCCTTTTGGCGCATGAATGGAGAGGACCGGAGTCTCGTGTGATGTCAAGCTATTGTGTACGCTCGAAGCTCGTTCAGGTTAGCGCGTATGGGTGGCGGCGCTTTCGGCGTTGCCTCGTGGCGAGGATTTGTGCTGAGCAACTCCGGTGGTGTACTCGGTGATTGACTGTCCATAGTTCGTTGCTAGCCGTCTAGGAATGCACTTCTATCACGAACGTCTTTGTTCTCTTGAAAATGTATATACACGTTTAGGCCGCCCAAATCGAAGGCAGCTGTCAGGTTGTGGTGTTCAGAACTATACATTGAAATAGCACTTGAACGACCCGCCGCGGTGGCATTAAAGAAAAAAAAAAGAGTGGTTAGCGCGCTCGGCTACTGATTTGAAGTATCCGGGTTCGAAACCGACCGCGGCGGCCGCGTTTCGGTGGAGGCGTAACGCAAAGGCGCCCGTTTGCTGTGCGATGTCAGTGCACGTTAAAGATCCCCACGTGGTCGAAATTATTCCGGATCCTTTCACTACGGCGTGCCTCATAGCCTGAGTCGCTTTGGGACGTTTATGCTCTGCCGGTGACGCCGTAAAGTTACGTGGCCTTTCGGACCATCCGCCATGGACAACTACGACAACGCCTGACTTTCCGCCTCATGAGCCATATAATGCTTTAGCTTTTATACAGTGGGAGGTTCGTTATAACGAATAATGGATATAACAAAGGAATGGAAATTTTCCTTGGAAGCTCGATCAGGACCGGCTATAACGAAGGTACGGTTATAACGAAGTAATCGCCGGGCCCCTTCGACTTGGTTATAACTACGTGCGACTGGAATTGCATATAGAGAGAAGCACGTCGTCAATCTGAGCTCGCCCCGCTGCAGGTAGTCAGCGGAAGGCGGTGGGAAGCAGCGCGTCCCGCACTGCGATCCGACGCCGTGCGAAAGGCGCAGACCGACCGACGCCAGCAAACAAAAGATATGGTACAGGATATGACGACGGACTCGCGTGTTCTGGCGCCACTCGGTCCCTGCTTCGCGCCAGTGTGAAGAGGGAGGACAGACCCGCTATGCACACCCCCCCCCCCCCTCTCCGCCACGTCCGCAAAGTCAGGCGATCCTGGTCTCGCGTTACCTCCTTTTTTTTTCGCCCAGCACGTCATCCTAGACACATCGGATGATGTGTATGCCATGGCGCGGATTCCACGGGCGTGGTAGGGTGCTGACGGTTGGGTGGTAAGGGAATGGAGGAGGGAGCGTGTACCGAGTCCTTCCGGGGACATATAGCTGCAGCGTGAGAGCGCAGCAGCGGATGTGGTGCGGAAAGAGGGTTTTGTTCGCCTTAGGAATGCCTGACTGAGCAGATCGCTGCGGACTGCGTCTCCTAGCTGAGAGCCGTGCCCGTTTTGTTTGCCACGAAGGGTTCCGGCGATCGTTTAAACTACAGGTACTCTGTTGGTATACCCCTTACAAAAATGGTCCGCACAGAGTCTATGGACGTCTTATAGACTCTAATGCCTTGTTATAGATATTTCTGTTTGTCTATTCATAGTCTATAGACTGTCTATAGACAGGTCTACGAAAAGTGTATGACCATAAATCTGTATATTGTCTATAGACTGTCTATACGATTTGTAATGCCTATAGACAGTTCTCTAGGGTTTGTCTATAGAGAATCTATAGACTTTATAGACAGAAGTCTATAGGAATTCTAATGAGTGCGTAAAAAAATTTTTGTAAGGGTATAGACAGAGAAACGTAGACGCGGTGCGACGCTGGTTTATAACAGCCCGGAAAACACTTGAGATAATGGACCGAACATAAAAGGGGGTTCTCTTGCCTCGACTGCACGCAAACGCTTACCGCGAAAAAGCAACGTGTCCTGCCCGTGGAGCCTCAACGGGGTATTATCGGGGAAAAAAAAATAACTGACCGTGGGGAAGGGTTCAGTTACTTTTGTCCCCGAAAGAAAGAAAAAGAAAAAAAAAAACAACGGTTTTGTGCATTGAGAACATGGGGATCGATGTCTATGGCAACGGTTCCAGAACTTAAGCGTTAGTGGCAGGATTTTCTCAGACTGTTTTGCTTTTGTGATGCGGAGTCACAAGATGGGGTGATATACTGAGAATAAAGCCCACAGAATAAACGAGAAAAACATTACCAGGCGACCGTTAAAGATGCTGCGAGCTTCAGCTGTCCATAATCTCTGCCGTAGTAACGAGCCACTGTTTACCACTTCACAGCTGGTGATATTCCCGCATGGGCTGCTTCGACTCGCTAGGTTATGCAGGCTACCCTTGCGAGATGGGGACAGGGGGCGGGGGGGAGGGGGGGGTTGAATCGCATGACCCGCTGACGTCAGAGTAAATAGGACGCCCAACGTCATGACATCAGCCAGTGTATCACATGCAGCTATATAGCGCTGAAAAAAAAAGACCCCCCCCCCCAAACACTTTTTGCCGGCCACGAAGGTCCCCAGGAGGCGCCCGTGTGCTGTGCGATGTCAGTGCACGTTAAAGATCCCCAGGTGGTCGAAATTATTCCGGAGCCCTCCACTACGGCACCTATTTCTTCCTTTCTTCTTTCACTCCCTCCTTTATCCCTTCCCATACGGCGCGGTTCAGGTGTCCAACGATATATGAGACAGATACTGCGCCATTTCCTTTCCCCCCAAAACCAATTATTATTATTATTATTGCCACGAAGAGAAGTATCAATATGGGCACTGCGCTCGTGAAGAGAGCGCCCACCTTTGTCACGTGACCGAAGACGATGCGTTCTCTACAGTGGTCACTGCCGGTCTTATTACGTGGCCTTTGTGTCCCAAACCTCACGTGGGCAACATTCTTTGAGTACAGCTGGTGGACACGACGGGAATTCTTCGCAGCGGTGTACTAGAACCGGAGACTTCCCAGCTGTATTAATCGCCTTAAAAGAAAAGCTCTCAGGCGCGCTAGTCCCTGTTACCCTTATATTATGCTGCTCTATTCGGTGCAGTTGGCTGTTTGTCTATGTAGTGCGGCACAGTTTTAACTCCCGTAGCGGCGCATCTCTTGTGAGGGCGCCTATAGAATCCCACGCATTCTTTGAGAATATCTTCTCGGACTATTACTTCCTCGCAACCACCACCATCATCTTCCAAGCTCGCCTTGGTACCACGGATCATCACGTATAAATATACCACGCATGCAATATACGCCTATAAATCCGCGATTGCTCTCTATGGCTATTCGGGTGAGCTTCGAACCCGGGTCAACGGGTGAGCTTTATTGACGGGCAGATTGAGGTGTCCGTCCGCGGACAGACGCAGACTTGCGGACACGGGGCGAGTGAACGCAGAGGAGAGTTGCACCCGTGAGTGCGCGAACCCATATCCTTATAACCAAGCTGGAAGGGTCCGGCTATTACTTCGCTATGACCGTAGCTTCGTTATATCCCGAGTCGACCGAGTTTCCATGGGGGAATCGTCACTCCTTCGTTATATCCGTTATTTTGTTATAAATCGATTCGTTGTAACGGGGTTCGACTGTATACGTATAAGCTATTCCATGCTTTAAAACGAATGTTGGAAATACTGTCAGTTGTAACGGGGTTGGACTTTATATGTATAAGCGTTTCCATGCTTTAAAACTAATGTTGGGAATACTGTCACAACCCGCCGCGGTGGCTCAGTGGTTAGCGTGCTCGGCTACCGGTCCGGAGTTCCCCGGGTTCGAACCCGACTGCGGCGGCTGCGTTTCGTTGGAGGCAAAACGCTAAGGCGCCCGTGTGCTGTGCGATGTCAGTGCACGTTAAAGATCCCCAGGTGGTTGAAATTATTCCGGAGCCCTCCACTACGGCACCACTTTCTTCCTTTCTTCTTTCACTCTTTCCTTTATCCCTTCCCTACGGCGCGGTTCAGGTGTCCAACGATATATGAGACAGATACTGCGCGATTTCATTTCCCCCAAAACCAATTATTATTAATACTGTCAGGCTTTCGTCGCCGGCACTTTTCGGTTTGGGCGCGGTTCAGGTGTCCAACGATATATGAGACAGATACTGCGCCATTTCCTTTCCCAGAAAAACCAAATATTATTATTATTATTATTATTATTATTATTTTCGGTTCGTCAAGAGGGGGCTCGTTTAAGGGGATTGTGTAGAATTGCACTGTAAACACGAATATTCTTACATGGGAGTAACAATGGAGTAAGTTGTCCTTAAGCACACTCCTTTTTGTAAAATGGAGTGCCCTAGAGGACAGCTTTTTTTCCCTTTTCTACTACCTTCTATTTAGAGTGTGCTCGCTAATCACGGAGGGCACACAACCTGAGGTGTAATTTCGTCGGCGTTTCGAGCGTATAGCAAAAAAAATAAGAAAAAGGCACACTTTTCCTCTTGTTCTGTCCCGGTTCCTGATTGGCGCAGCCGGCGATGGAGACATACATGTGGGCGCCCTTTTGCGTGGCGTCTCATTTTTTTTACATGCGGAAAGCGTACGCTATAAGAAAAACACATTGAGGAGCCCTTATTTGCTGTCGACCAACCTGCGGGTTGAGTTCATTAAGTACCGGGCTTTGCGTCGAAAATTCGCGAACCACAGAGGTTGCCGAAAGTGAATGAAAAAAAAGCAAAAAAGTTTACTTATCGATAATAGTATGCATCGCCGAATCGAGACCTCTCTAACCTTTTTAACACAATGTGCCAGCGCAAAGGATCAGATCAAACGTGAGGAGTACGCAGGACGATAGGCGGAAATTGTCCAGCGATTGTTTTGTTGTTGTTGCTTCTAACCTCGATGGCACGCGTATCAACAGCGAGAAATTGGACGGGATGAACCGGCGTACGTTATCTGTGCGTCTCCCAAGTTCATCATCGCCGCCATACTGTATTTCGTACTTCATACTATTTCATCACCCATGTGCTGCAGCTATAGACCACATGCACATGTTTTATTCAAGCAGCGCAGAATTCGAGCCTGCCGTTCTCACGATGTAGTCATATATAGGCCGAGTCATATACAGTTAGCGTGTGCTGTGCGATGTCAGTGCACGTTAAAGATCCCCAGGTGGTCGAAATTATTCCGGAGCCCTCCACTACGGGTACCTCTTTCTTTCTTTCTTCTTTAACTCCCTCCTTTATCCCTTCCCATACGGCGCGGTTCAGGTGTCCAACGATATGTGAGACAGATACTGCGCAATTTCCTTTCCCCCAAAAAACCAATTATATATATATATATATATATATATATATATATATATATATATATATATATATATATATATATATATATATATATATATATATATATATATATATATATATATATATATATATACTTACCGCGCTGCGTATAGGCCTTTCACGTCAGACGTAGTATTCCTCCAACGCACCGTTCTCTTCAAGCGGAAGGGACTTCGCAACCTGCGCATCTCACGAAGCCGGCATATATTATATAGTAAAAAATGCCAGTCCCCGTTAACCTGTCGGCAGGAACGCGCGTTGGCGCAAAGCGCGCGTAGTCAAAGCTGTCGTACAGAGTAGCGACTGCAAGTGTAGACCGAACGCCAGGGGGCGTCGCCTTCGCTTTTTTTATTGTTTCTTTCATTGCTTGCTTGTCTCGTGAACGGTGGTATGCATGCAGCGATCCATGTGGGAAAGTTTTCGCGCTGTCGTGTTGGTGTTACGACACACCTTATCTCTCTTCCCACAGTCGTTTCGTCGCTGTCATCAGCCGTTGTTTTTTTTATAAGCAAACTTCGGTGGCGTCAGGTGCATCGTTTTGTTTGTGTGCGGATTTCTGAGGCTAGGCCACACCTCTGTCCAATAAGCCAGTGATCGCCGAGTCCACATTTTCTCGACATATATTTAGCGGCAGGGGTATTGAATCCAGTGGCGGGAGGAGCATTCTTTTTTCGACAAAAAAAAATACCAGTGATAAATAATAATAATAATAATAATAATAATAATAATAATAATAATAATAATAATAATAATAATAATAATAATAATAATTGGTTTTGGGGAAAAGGAAATGGCGCAGTATCTGTCTCATATATATCGGTGGACACCTGAACCGCGCCATAAGGGAAGGGAAGAGGAGGGAGTGAAAGAAGAAAGGAAGAAAGAAATGCCGTAGTGGAGGGCTCCGGGATAATTTCGGCCACCTGGGGATCTTTAACGTGCACTGACATCGCACAGCACACGGGCGCCTTAGCGTTTTTCCTCCATAAAAACGCAGCCGCCGCGGTCGGGTTCGAACCCGGGAACTCCGGATCAGTAGTCGAGCGCCCTAACCACTGAGCCACCGCGGCGGGTCCAGTGATAAATACACATGGCAGTTTAAAGTGACTTTAAAAACCTTATTATACATTCTGAGAGAATAGCTCTGTCCTGTACATTAAAGGGCAACTGAAGAGGTTTTAGAATTCGATAAGTTCAAACAAGCCCAGTGCGCGAAACTCGCAGGTAAAGTGCGCGAAATCTTTTTGCGCTGGCATTTGAAATGGTTACGCAATCGTCGACTAAATCGGCGTCGGCTTTTCAGGATTCTCTGCAGCGCGCAGCGACAGGCAGATGCCGCAGTGATGACGTCACGTACGGTGGTGCAAGGTTTCCAGCGAAGGAGCGGTTGTTTCTGAGGGGAAGAAAAAACGAATGCCGTCGAAGGTGAAGCTCACGAAACATTGGCGGCATCGTAAGATGCACGGCAGCTTGTAGACGAAGGCAGCGGACAGCTGAAATTTCGGCAACAATGACGTCATCACGAGTTTCCCCTCTCACAACGCAGTGAAATGAAGCCTGAACATGTCGCGGTTTTAATCGCTGATTACGTCACCAATTTGAATGCTAGCTCAAAACTACTTTGTATGCTTAGCCTAGAAGCTTTATAGATTCGAAGTCTTGAATAACCCGACCGCGGCGGCTGTGTTTTTATGGAGGCAAAACGCTAAGGCGCCTGTGTGCTGTGCGATGTCAGTGCACGTTGAAGATCACCAGGTGGTTGAAATTATTCCGGAGCCCTCCACCACGGCACTTCTTTCTTCCTGTCTGCTTTCACTCCCTCCTTTATCGCTTCCCTTACGGCGTGGTTCAGGTGCCCAATGATATGTGAGACAGATACTGCGCCATTTCCTTTCCGCCCAAAAAACAATTATTATTATTTTGAATAACCTAGAATTTACAAAATATAATTTCACCTTCCCTTTAAAGCCCATCCTACAATTCTGCTTAAAGTCGTTGCTTCCAGTCTCTCTTTAAACGCTAAGCATTTAGAACACCTTTGAGAATCGCCAGGAAGACGGGGACGCCCTGGTCGCTTTTCCGATGTCCGGTGTGCCTCGATACAACACCATGCGGTACAGGGCCGCTCAGTATTAAAGGGAACACGGGGTAGCGTGGCCGGCGAAATTCGCGATAGCACTGCCGCCGACAGCTCTCAAGGTAGGCGAAACACAAAAGGCGCCCGTGTGCTGTGCGATGTTATTACAGAGCCCTCCACTGCGGCTCCTGTTTCTCTCTTCTTCTACTGTCCCCTCACTCCCTTCCCCGACGGCGTGGTTGTGGTGTCCACCGAGAAGCGAGACTGTTACTGCGTCATTTTCATTACTTCGTTATAGGCGTAGCTTCGTTATAGCACGTGTTGACCGAGCTTCCAAGGGGAATCGTCATTTCTGCGTTATATCCGTTATTTCGTTATAACGATGCTGGACTGTATTTCATTACCAGGAATTCGGGACAAGCGTTTCTAGTTCTCTTCGCTGCCACCACGTGGTGCTTGGTGACATCATCGCTGACGTCATCCGTGACGTAAGAAAGAGGACGACGAGTGCATGCAAATAGGAGGCTATAGACCGCTAGCTTTACTGTCTGAGTGCTCTCCCATTTTTCTGCTAATGTTTGTGTAAGCGTAACACTTCGTGGCACTCAAGTAAGTTCCCCGAGTTGCAAGACAACTGCTCAGCTGAAGCTCCGCAACTACATGCAAGGAATGTAATGAGCGCGAAGTTACTGCTGGCTTGTTTAAATGGCCGATACACTCCTTCAACGCTCAGTCCTTTTTGATAATAATAATTGGTATTTTGGGGAAAGGAAATGGCGCAGTATCTGTCTCATATATCGTTGGACACCTGAACCGCGCCGTAAGGGAAGGGATAAAGGAGGGAGTGAAAGAAGAAAGGAAGAAAGAGGTGCCGTAGTGGAGGGCTCCGGAATAATTTCGACCACCTGGGGATCTTTAACGTGCACTGACATCGCACAGCACACGGGCGCCTTAGCGTTTTTCCTCCATAAAAACGCAGCCGCCGCGGTCGGGTTCGAACCCGGGAACTCCGGATCCAGCCCTTTTTGGAAATAACAAACAATGGTTCGCGAAGTGGCGTTGCAAAAAGCTATTTTAATTTTGCGTCCCTTACCTTGTTTTCCGTATAGCGGATACATCGTACGTACTCTGGATACAAATAACGCTTTGTTTGTTTCTATGGATGTGCGAATCCGTTGCAACGTGCTTTTACTGTACTTTTCTTTTAGCTTGCGGTTTTCATTGCCTAGGCGCAGCTGTGCTTATCCTGATAAATGCTAAGTTCTTAGAATGGCTCTGCAGCAGTCCGAATAGCCAGCCAGCCTGCCAGTTCCTTTTCTTTTGTTCCCTTTGTTGTTGTTTTTTTTTTTTTTTTGCACCGGGTTCCTCTTGGCTGTCACGCTTCGGCTCTCTTCACCCGTGTCCAGAGTGCGACAAAAATCGCGACTCTCGGAGGCT
This sequence comes from Amblyomma americanum, assembly GCF_052857255.1. Lineage (NCBI taxonomy): Eukaryota > Metazoa > Arthropoda > Arachnida > Ixodida > Ixodidae > Amblyomma > Amblyomma americanum. The sequence continues at coordinate 33,404,033 of NC_135504.1, forward strand.
GACCTTTTCAACGTCCATTCATAGCCCTTGTCCGCGGTGACGTCTCCCTATATTTGGGTTAGCTCCCCCCTGCCAGTGCTACTACGTACGACGGCACTCGAAACGTGCGACTGCTAGGTTCGGCGTAAAGTACTTCTCCGCAGTCGGCTTGTGCCTAGTCGAGTCGCGCTGTGTGGCTTTTTTTCATTCTGTTTACTTTTTGCGCACCTCGTTTTTCTGATCGAGTGGCTTACAGCGACGGGAGCCGCGAAAACGGCCGTTTACGTTGGGCCAATATCGGGGCCAAGCTCTTCACTTCGGGACGGACGGGCCTCCCGATAAACACGGCTGCCGACCGAGCCGATAAGCCCTCGGCGTGTGACACCGTTGACAGCTCAATTCGCACACTTGTTAGCTAGCCCGCTCTTCACTTTGCCTGCTCTCTCTATTCTTTAGTTCTCTTTTTTTCTCTTTATCTTTTCCCACCGACACCCACTCCTTCTTATTCGCTTCGAGCCTCTTTTTATCGCCATTTTCTGGCCGATGTCAGCAGAATGGGCTCTATATCGGTCCAATATTGGTCCAATGTTGGGCCGTCGTCTACCCGTCGTTTATTCGCCTGTCTTCTTTATCACCCTGTCGGGCTTCTAGAACTGGAGTAGGGCGCTTTTTGGTCAGTCTCGCCCACGACATGCTCTGTGATGGGGGCTTAATGCGATCCTTGCATTGATAGCTTCCCAAGTTCACCTTGCGTGTCTCTCTCAGCTCCTTTCAGTATTGACCGGCTGTAGTCGGTGGCAAGTTGTTATCTCGTGTCTCGTATTGCCCTGTGGAAATAGTTGGAGCCTTTCATTGATAACTGTATAGAAGACGCCCGGTCGTAGAGTGATCAGAGCCTCTTACGTAGGGCGGTTATTGATCCAGCCTCGTTACCTCAACTCCTAATAATGGAAACGTTTAGTTAACAGTATAGCGCGTTGACCTCGTGCCAAAAAGGGTCGGTGCATTGTTTACGGCACTGGAATAGCAACAGGAGGGAGAACGGCTTTCGAAGCGTAGGGAAAGGATGGCGAAGCCCTCAGACTCGTCTTTTGTCTGAGCGTCCACACAAGGACAAGTCCTCTTGTTGATGGGGTTTGTCCGTGCAACAGGATTTCACCCGATATTATTCCGGAGCCCTCCACTACGAAACTTCTTTCTTCCTTTCTTCTTTCACTCCCTCCCTTATCCCTGCCCATGCGGCGCGGTTCAGGTGTCCTACGATATATGAGACAGATACTGCGCCATTTCCTTTCCCCCCAAACCAATTATTATTATTATTAACCACCCGCAGCCGTGTGATGTTGTGACGTCACACGACGTAGCGCTGTTCAGCAGTGAGGCCATCTTGCGTGAAGATGGTCCTGTGTCGCGGTCATTTATTGTTGCTCTGAGGCCGAGAAGGCCTTAAATATTTTTTTTTTTCTCTGGCCGCAGACTTTCTTGCTTCGACAAAATTTTTAGAGGTGTTCTTGGGCGTATATCCCGGCCATATGGTCTCTTATAACGACGAAATATATCGACGAAAATCACTTTTCGTTTTCGAGTTTACTTCGGAAAAAAAATTTCCGTTCAGTATTGGTGTTATTTTGCTCGCAACAAAAATTCCTTCCGCCTGAGAACATCCGGAGAGGCGATACCTCGTGTGAGTGAGTGAGCGAGCAGGTGCCCGGAATCGCAGGGAGGAATTAAAAACAAATAAAAAAAAAATAGGCTTCGGAGTCCCCGTCCGCGCGAGCGGCATGCCTGCGCAGAGTCCATTGTTTTTCCCGGAGGCTGCTGCGTTTGTACGTAACTTGATCGAGGCGCGCTGCGCTGGAAGCCGCAGCCGTTGCGGAGCGCTTGCCTGTGTGTGTGTGTGTGGCGAGGGTGAAGAATGGAGAGGGAGAAATGTAGAGGGCGTCGACACCCTTCGGCTGATTCTGTGCCGGATCCACTTTCTCGACGTGAGGCACGGCTGTCAACAATAAGAGCCCCGCGAAGTGAAGCCCGTTCGAGCTCCTCGGTTCCGCCGGCAGTGTATCTCTCTCTCTGTCTTTCTCTACGCGTTGCGGTTTTCGCCCCCCTGCGTCACGCGTGGCCTGTTTGTTCAGGATGTCTTCACTGTTTCCCCTTGATGCACCAAGCGCACCGGACTTGGGGGCATCACATTCAAAACACGATTGCTACTATATGGGAGTAAAAAAGGGAGTAATCTGTCCCCTAGCGACCTCTCTTTTATAAACGCGAGTACTACTAAAGGACAGTTCACTCCCTTTTTTTTTACTCCCTGTACGATGTCAGTGCACGTTCAAGAACCCCAGGTGGTCGAAATTTCCGGATCCCTTCACTACGGCGTCTCTCATAGCCCGAGTCGCTTTTGGACGTTAAACCCCCTTAAACCAAACCAAACCTTTTTTTACTCCTTTTAGTGCGCATGGGAGTCCGCTAGATGTCGCTTTACTTCCTTTTTTACTCCTTCCCGTTTAGAGTGATGTGTAACAAACGCTACGTGTCATCCGCGCGGCTTTTACGGTTTAGGCTTAGTGTTCGGGCTTGCTTGTGTGCACCTGCCGCGTGTTAAAACTTTCTGAGTGATGGCGATGGCGATTTGTTTTTCATCGTACAAAAGGCAGCTTGGGCAATGGAGCACCGTGACTATTGTTTTGATCTGCTCGCGAGGTTGAGTCATCAAAGGGGCTTTTTTTTTTTTCAACCGTTGAGCCCCGTGTTTAGAGCCTGGCTAGAAGAAACGAAACTACAACAAATCAAAGTGGAGGGAGCGCGCACTAAACGGAGTTAACGCAGGCTTAAATCAATCATATATGAAAGAATCTAAGCCAGAAGCGATCCAGAGAAGGCAGAGCGCGAGGCCAGGGGAATAATTGCACCCCTTGGGGAAACTGCTCGGTCCCGGGTGGTGCTGGGAATCGAACCCCGCGCGTCGCGCATGCGCGGTGGATGCTGGAGCTGCTAGGTCATGGCTGTTCTCTTTTCTTTTCATAGGGCATTTGTTAAATGCGTGTATGTACAGGAAAGGGCTATATTCTCGCGCTATATTTAGAAAGCAGTGAAGCGGCTGCGCTGCACTCTATAGACTGCATGGGCAGCTAAGAGAGATTCCATCTTATCCCGAAAAAACATCAAACTTGCTGAGTTTAAGGTGCAGACATGCGCCGTCATTACAGAGCTACCGAAATATAGTACGCTCCTGAGCATGCTCTATTCTGTCGAAGAATGCAGCTTCTCTCTTGTACTTAAGAGGAACATGGTGACCTGCATAAAGAAAAATAAATCTAGGTATGGTCATGTAATGGCCATATATGGGCATTATATGCCGATATACAGGGTGTCCCAGCTAACTTTAGCCAAGGTTTTAATACATACCGCGGCACTCTACGAAAAGGCGACCAAATGCATGTTGCTGGCTGTTGTATGTAGCAACTGACACTATTTTTTTGTATTGTGCTTAATTGCATAACTAGTCGAGATTAATTAACCAACTTCGCAAGCAGCGAAGACAGACGAAAAAGTCCAGTGACAAAGTTGCAAAACGGTCCGCGAAACTTCCAATTGAACAGGTTTTAACGTTCCATTTTTTTACGTATCGTAAAAAAACTCGCTGCAGGTGCCCGCGAATTACAGAAAAAAATACCACGTGACATGCCTAAATGCGCGCCGCGATTGCAGCGCTCTCATGCGTTCCGTGTAGGAACGAACAGATCACTTAGCCCGGTGTGCTGCTGCTTAAGAAGGTGACAGGGCTGCCACGCAGGCTCTGGCTTTGCGATTTACACGAGCACAAGCGATAAGGACTGTGTCTGCTTGTTGCTATCAAGCGCCACAAGGGAAGCATACCGCTTGCCTATATCGCACAGTCTACTGCTGCGTCACTGCCCTGTCACCTTTTAAGCGGCAGCACTCTGTTCGTTCCTACGCGGAACGTTTGAGGGCAGTGCCATCGCGGCGCGCAAGCGGGAATGTCACGTGTGTTTTTTTTTTGTATTTCGCGGGCATCTGCAGAGAGCGAAAAAAACAACAATGCGTAATGGATGGACGGTTATATATTATTATAATTGTTTTTTGGGGAAAGGAAATGGCGCAGTATCTGTCTCAAACATCGGCGGACACCTGAACCGCGCCGTAAGGGAAGGGACAAGGGAGGGAGTGAAAGAAGAAAGGAAGAAGGAGGTGCCGTAGTGGAGGGCTCCGGAATAATTTCGACCACCTGGGGATCTTTAACGTGCACTGACATCGCACAGCACACGGGCGCCTTAGCGTTTTTCCTCCATAAAAACGCAGCCGCCGCGGTCGGGTTCGAACCCGGGAACTCCGGATCAGTAGTCGAGCGCCCTAACCACTGAGCCACCGCGGCGGGTATGGACGGTTAGAAACTGTTCAATTGGACGTTTCGCGGACCGATCTGCTACTTTATCCTTGGACTTTTTCGCCCGTCTTCGCTGCTTGCGAAGTTGGCGAGTTGCTACATAGAATAGCCAGCAACATGCATTTGGTCGCGTCGTCGTAAAGTGCCGGCGGCATATTTTAAAACCATGGCTAAATTTAGCTGGGACACCCTGTATATGGAAATACATAGGCATTCATATGCATTTTCATTCATACTCCTTTCGTCCCTTTAAACAGAGTTATCTAGCTGCCGTTCACTGACTTGCGCGTATTTCCTGTACAATCCGTACAATCGAAGTCTTTTACGAAGCGCGCATTGCTAGGATGCTCATAGCCCTCTAGGTAGCGATCTTTTTCTACCCTGAAATCTTATGTCCCTACATCCGCTGTCGAAACTCGGAACTATACGCGGGTATTCACGGTACAGCCATTCGAGCCGCCCAGCTTGAACAGAGAGATGAAATACCAGCGGACGAGGGAAATCGGGGACAGTGGCAGAATATAATACTGAAGAATGAATTTGTTTCGTAAGGCAGACGAGACAAATAAATTGGAAGCAGTAGAAGCAGCCGCTGGCGGCACGTGTGCTCGTTATGAAAACGGACGTCCCACAAAGGGAACAAAGCCGGACAAGTCTCGTCGGGATTAGTATGGCTTTTTAGAAAGAGCGCTCAGGTGCCCAGCGAATATTTAACAAAGGACGGACATTTATATGCATCTGTATTTTGTGTGTGTGTGTATCTTTCCCAGTTTAGTGTAGCGCTTAGACAAACACACGCGGTCCGCCTTCGCTTTGATCTGACCGAGTGTGTTTACTTTGTCGCTCGAATAACCACGTGGCGTTCTGAAGGGAAACACAGTGCCTAGCGTGGGCGAAGTATCAACCGCAGCAGCGCTTTCATCCTATACCGTTTCGAAATGCCTCGTTGCGTCAAGAGTTTCGATTTTTCTGAGCAGTTGTCGATTGATAACCAGCCGGCAAATGCACAGGTAGATGTGCAAGCACAAGAACCACTCATCCTTGTCGTCTGTCCTTTTTTTTTCTTGTGGCCCCATCAAACTGCGTATTTGTCGTCTGATCTTCTTAAGGACTCTCGAATAGAATTCCCACGCTGTGATTGGCTCAAAGCTAACAGATTGGCCGCCTGTCACGCCACGATAGGTATTGGGATGAACTAGTCTGCTCTCACCGAAACATGTTTATGGTGGGGAACTTTCGATGGAGGCGAAATTCCAGAGGCCCGTGTACTGTGCGATGTCAGTGCACGCTGAAGAACCCCAACAGGTGATCGAAATTTCCGGAGCCCTTCACTACGGCGTCCCTCATAGCCTCAGTCGCTTTGGGACGTTAAGCCCCCGTAAACCATAAACCGTGCAGCTAATGTACTTACCTTGGAGCAAATGTCGCTGATCTACTGGCATTCATATCCTCTCCACATACTTGCCAGCCATTGTCTGAACCAGCCGAGGAGGTCGCGTTTCGATGAAGGCGAAACGCAAAATGCGCCCGTATGCTGTGCGATGTTAGTGCACGATAAATATCAACTGGTGGTCGACACTATTCCGGAGCCCCCCACTACGGCTCCTATTTCTCTCTTTGATCTTTCAGCCGCCGCGGTGGCTGAGTGGTTAAGGCGCTCGGCTGCTGGCCCGAAAGACGCGGGTTCGATCCCGGCCGCGGCGGTTGAATTTCGATGGAGGCGAAATTCTAGAGGCCCGTGTACTGTGCGATGTCAGTGCACGCTAAAGAACCCCAGCAGGTGATCGAAATTTCCGGAGCCCTTCACTACGGCGTCCCTCATAGCCTGAGTTCCTTTGGCACGTTAAACCCCCATAAACCAAACCAAACCTCTCTGTCATCTTTCACTCCCGCCTTCCTCGCTTCCCTCTCGGCGTGGTTGAGGAGTCCGCCGTGAAGTGAGTTACTGCGTCTTTCCTTTCCTGACAAACCAGCTTTCATTCTCATTTTTAATTTTCAATCCGGTAAAGTCTCATCGTAGCCTACCGCACTCATGCTCACCAAGTTCTTAGCATAATGATCTAGAAACGTGGATCTTTCGGCGTCGCTGAAATGATGCAAACCTGTACCATGATGGCCACTGTGAACATGAAACTGAGACAGCATTTCTGCAACGTTCTTAAATCAATAAGGGTGTTCAGAAATGACTGAAAAAAAAATTATTGCGCAAATTTGGCCGCCATTTGGCGCAGTGAGCCTTGCTTCGTAACCTCAGGACATGTGCATAATACTGGAAGTATGTTGGCAAAGGCTGGTCCTTTGTAGGCCCGGTCTTCGTCAACTCATTTCCAATATTGGACCGATGTTCGGTGCTGCTTTGGGATATTAAACACCTCATTGGGTTGGTTAGAATGCTGCGAGTGGCTGCGACCGTCATTACCGCAGGGAATTAATTTTCTGTTACGCCAGCATGATACTGCCATCCCATACAAAAATGTCCTATGGCCGGCTATAGAATTTTGGCCCAAATGGCTATAGACCTTTCCTATTTCTGTCTATAGCTGTCTATACAGGCTGATATACTTTTCTATAGAGAGCTTAAGACAATTGTATGGTTCCAAAGCTACAGCTTTAGTGGCATAGATTTTTCAATAGCTGGCAATAAGCACCTCTATGGGTGCTTATAGACGTTCATAAAAGGCCATAGACGGACATAGCTTTTTCCATAGACGCCCATAGGACTGTTTTGTATGGGATGAATGCTTGCATAACAGGAGATACAAAATCAACGACCCACATACTGCCTCACACACAAAAAAAAAACTCTAAAACCCATTTAGAAAGGCAGTATGTTTAGCTGGTCGTCTAACCTCCGGAATCCTAAAACCCAGGATAGGAGTGATGTCTGTGAGCCTCAGCTCCATGGCAACAACGGTCAGCTTGGCAAGGGATAGAATGACGCTGTCTGAAACTGTGCTCGCTGCCAAGTTAGTACGCAATGTATTTTGTCCAAAGAGTACAGGCTAGATATCAGTAGGGGTTCCCATAGCGAGAATTCGGAAAGTCGTTCACGGAAATGCTGCTACGTCTCTGGGGTTAATTTAACAATTCTATAGGGGTTAACTCGACTTCCTATTTCGCTCTTTACCCTGCCGATGATGGAGAGATAAGCGTTGGGATGTCCCCATTAGCTCCACTTCTGCGCTGACACGTGGCGCCACCTTGTGCTTGCCGCCCAAACTAGCCGCCAGTCGTGCCTGGATTTCGGTTCAGGGTTTAGTAATTGGCTAGCTTAAGCTACTCTTGTTTAGAACTGCCTGTGTTTGGCGCCGTTTGAGCTGAGTGCAAGAATGATCCGATCTGACCGAGGAGTCTTATTGGTGGCTTTAGCGAACTGGGAAGTATAGTGACCACATTCGGGTGCCAGGTCACGAAGCGTTGCTAGCTTCGACATGGCTTCGGGCAGGGTGTGAATTCGGTCTCTTGACTGGCTGGCGCCATCTGCGTAGAGCTAACACTGTATTGTAGAACCCCGCGAAGCTCCAAGACTTTTGTAGAATACTGTGCGCACCAAATACGGTATTGTAACAGCCGTGTGAGGTGTTAGCTTCCGACTTGTATATATATATATATATATATATATATATATATATATATATATATATATATATATATATATATATATATATATATATATATATATATATATATATATATATATATATTTGGGGGGGGGGGATGGAGTCTTTTCACTAGCAAAATCTGGTTCGTATTGACGCGGGAACCCGCAATGGTGGTTGTAGATCCCGAGTACGCGGGTCCGATCTTTGGCACCATATGCGTATGGTAAATTAGCCGCACGTGAAAGCGGTACCCTCCATGTTACTTTAAAGCAGTATAGAGACCCACTTAATTTTTGTTTTTTCTTTTGAATAGTGTGTAAGACGTTAGGATGTGTACATGGATCACCACGTGTTATTCGTCCGCGATAGCTCAATAGTTTAAATTCTCGTCTGTTTCGGTTTCAACCAAAGAGTTTCTTACTATTAACTAGAGGGAAAGCTGGCGCCCCGCCTATGAGAGTTTGCATGGAGCTTCCTCGAGACCACCTGTACCACCATGGGCGCTCTAAGCATCATGGGGCGGAGAGCTACCGACTGCAGAACTACAACTTTTCGCCAAAAGATAATGAAAAAAAAAACAAACGTTCGATAATCAAGAATGTCTTAATTATCATTCAATATCATGTCTACAATGCGCAACAAACGAGCAGAAAAGCATGAAAATGCAAAGTTTGCTCAAAATAAGCGATGGCTTGCTCTCCTATTGGCCAAGCATAGCAGACCACAAAAGCCAACATTTCGTGCTTAACAGGTGCACTTTTAAAAAGAAATATGTTTTTGAAAAAAAATGTTGCCGCTTCAACATTTTAAACGGTTTTTCCACAGCATTTCGCAAAACAAAAAAAGACAAACTTTTATTGGCGTCGTGTGCTGTTGCGTTTTCGCTACTATGGCATTTGCACACTACTTTTACGCCCAAGTCGTCTGCGCGCGGAGCGCGCCGTGGATGCGGAGCGGGACATCTCAGTAACGCCACTCTGTGTTCCTGAAAAAAACCTACTGTCCCGTACCAAGTAGCTCATCGCCCCATGATGCTTTGCGCGCCATGGAGGTTCAGGTGCAGCCCAGCCAGCTTTCCCTCTAGTTAATAATAATAATAATAATAATAATAATAATAATAATAATAATAATAATAATAATAATAATAATTGGTTTTTTTGGGGGGAAAGAAATTGGCGCAGTATCTGTCTCATATATCGTTGGACACCTGAACCGCGCCGTAAGGGAAGGGATAAAGGAAGGAGTGAAAGAAGAAAGGAAGAACAGGTGCCGTAGTGGAGGGCTCCGGAATAATTTCGACCACCTGGGGATCTATAACGTGCACTGACATCGCACAGCACACGGGCGCCTTAGCGTTTTTCCTCCACAAAAACGCAGCCGCCGCGGTCGGGTTCGAACCCGGGAACTCCGGATCAGTAGCCGATCTAGTTAATAGTACGAAACTCTATGGTTTCAACAGCCCTACAATGGCTGTGACGTCAATGGTCCGTACAGAACGCGCGATGTACGTAAAAAACTGCGATATGATCGACGATTGGTCGTTTTAATTCACTATACAACGCTGCCTCAAGAGCTGGAACAACAATGAATGAAAATGCAGAGGTTATATTGTAGCTTTTTCATGCCGCACATGAGCTACACGGACCTTTGACGTCACAGTGCTGTTGAAACCGAAACAGAATGAGATAATAATATTCGATTATTAATTATTTAGCGGCCGAAGGCGAATGCCACGTTGTGATTGTGGTGTGCGCGTGAATCGCCCTTGAAGGACGCGTACCATGAGAGCCAACGCATGGAACGAACCCCGTTTATTCAGTGACGCACACACACGTACATATAAACATAACTGTTTCCCCCTGGAGGTGTTTACATTGGAAACGAAACAAGAACTAGAAATGTACAACAGTGATCATCGTGTAGTACCCTCACATTTTTTTAAAATTTTAGGCCGTGTATATAGACTGTTCATCGGCTTTTGTCTATAAAGTCTATAGACCGGCTATAGAGAAAACAAATTCTATAGACAGTAGACTGGCTGTAGACAAAACAAATTCTATAGAAAGTCTATAAACAATCTATATATTTATGGCCATACACTTTTACTAGACTTTTCTTTTTCGACTGTAGATAGACAAAAGGATATATCTATACGAAGGCACTAGAGTCTATAAGAAATCTATATACCGTCTATAAACCACCGTTATAAGGGTAATGTCTTGCGCATCACTGCGGAGGAGAAAACATGCAGCCAACATTAGGCGTCTTTACTCCTTGAAAGTTTTAAAGCGAAAACAAATTCCGGGGAAAGGACTTGCTGAGCACTACCTCGCTTTGTCGAGGGTTTGTTAAGGAGCCGGCGTCATCCATCCGTCGTATAGAAGAAATGGCGAGGCCGGGAATCGTTTTTGCGTTTATTTACTTTTTTTTATTTCCTTGCCGGAGCGAAACCGGATCCTGACGGAATGCGCATCTTTCCGCGTGTCGACGCGCGCGTGTCTGTGGCCGCCGAGATATTTCGCATCGGCGGCAGAAAAAATAACGGCGGCAAGCCGACCCAGGATCAGTACAGTGCTCGACTTGCGAAAGAACCCAGCTTTGCTCACTCGCAGGAAGAGGAATAAAATAAGTTAGCACTAGCATGTAGGCGCGCCGAGCGAAAATGTGACTACAAAGAAAGAAAGAGAGCAGGAAAGGGAGAAAGAAAGAAAATACTTCAAGCAAGGCTCCTGGTCTGGCTGATGCAGCATGTCGCTCTCAATGCAGTTGTCGAAGAAAATTTTATTGTTGCTCAATGTTCACGCGGAGGCGGTTGAATCGAAAATTGGAAGCGGTCGCGGATGTGGAACGCGTGTGTATTCGCCCGGTCCGTACCTTGTAAAGCTCGTTGCGCTCACGGTGGGATTGGCGGGCAGTTTCATTTTCGTGATTATTTTCTGGCGCACCGTATTGCACATCTCTCCCACTAGTCTGCGAATGTAGCGTCTGTACAACTCGTAATTCATTTACGAACAGGCGATCAAACCCGCCGCGGTGGCTCAGTGGTTAGGGCGCCCTTCTATTGATTCGGAGTAACCGGGCTCGAACCCTACCGCAGAGGCAGCGTTTCGACGGACGCGATACGCTAAGGCGCCCGTGTGCTGTGCGATGTCAGTGCACGTTAAAGAACCCCAGATGGTCGAAATGATTTCGGAGCCCTCCACTAGGGCACCTGTTTCTTCTTTTCTTCTTTCACTCCCTCCTTGATCCCTTCCCTTACGGCGCGGTTCAGGTGTCCAACCATACGTGAGACAGATACTGCGCCATTTCCTTTCCCCCAAAGCCAATTTTCAATTTTCAAAAGACGATCAAACAGACATACCAACAATCAAACATATGAGCAAACCGTCGGAACACCAAATGCGGCACGCGTTCATACAGTTTCATTGTTACGCAACATCGAGCTGTTCACTCCGGTAGACGTGTGTCTGACGCGGTCCACACGTTTAGTCGAATAGCGAGTCACTTGAAAAAAACGCAAATTTTCACCCCATGCATTCTGCGAAGAACCGAGTACGGGGGAGCTTCTCGTTATCCTGGAATAGCGCTATGCATATAACGCAATATACATTGGATGCGTTGCATTGTTTTGAGCTGTAGACACGCATAGAGACACGTAGCGAGTGTAGATACGCATAGAAGAGACACGTAGCGAATGTAGACACGTATAGAGACACGTAGCGAGTGTAGACATGTGTCGAAACACGCAGCGAGGGTAGGCACATGCAGAGACACGTAGCGAGTGCAGACATGTATAGAGACGTAGCGAATGTAGACACGTAGCGAGTGCAGACACGTGTAGTGACGTAGCGAATGTAGACACGCATAGAGACACGTAGCGAATGTAGACACGTATAGAGACACGTAGCGAGTGCAGACATGTATAGAGACACATAGCAAGTGCAGACATGTATAGAGACGTAGCGAATGTAGACACGTGTAGATACGTAGCGAATGTAGACACGTATAGAGACACGTAGCGAGTGTAGACACGTATAGAGACACGTAGCGAGTGCAGACATGTATAGATACGTAGCGAATGTAGACACGTAGCGAGTGCAGACACGTGTAGAGAAGTAGCGAATGTAGACACGTATAAAGACACGTAGCGAGTGTAGACATGTACAGAGACAGCGAGTGTAAACACGTGTCGAGTAGAAGAGATTTTAATCACGAGTGCATCGCACACCGTCCCTGCAGTACTGATAAACCTGTGCTTAAAAAATTTGTCAAAACGGTCCAAGGGAGGCTTGGCCGTATTGGGTGTTACTGTCTGTTGCTGACTAATTAGCGTCGCATTGAGATGTCGTGGCGTCTCCGTTATACGTGCGGGTCGCTGCGACCTTCCAATCTGACGCGGCCTGTTGTCGGTCGCTGTACGAAGAAGGCAGTATATCACGTCAAGTCGAAGGACGTCAGGTCGGTCTCGCCCCGTCTCCGTTGCGCGCGCAAGGCACCAGGGGGCGAGATAAGCGATTCTTCTTTAAGTGACGTCATTGGCGATTTTTTTTAGCATTTCAAGCAATAGTATGCTCGTGTCCGTCAAGCTGCCTTGCATAGATTATTTCGCAGGCGGGCCTACCAGCGTGTAATGAGTACCGCCGGCCTCATTCGAACTGAATCCGGTGCAGGACAAAGGTGCCTCCGGTTGACCTCTCATTGTACATTTCAATGACCTATTTTTCCTTCCAGCGACCTAGCTTTAACTGTTCATTCGAATTACCTCATTTTTTCGTTCAGCGAAATCTCAGTAGACACGGGCGTATTTTGTTTTACTATATTTATTTTGGCCTCCGACCAAATGAGTCCGCCTCGTCACCGATCGAGCCCTGACCTTGGGCTCGCGAGCTGAACGCCATACAACCGCCAAGCCGCCTCAGGCGGTTCTTTTTTTTTTGAGTTGCTGTCGCCTTGGAAATGATTTGCAGTGCGCCACTTGCGCTTACTACCGCCAAACGACCGACGGAGCGACGTCGACGACTCTTTGCTCGGTGACGCGCGGCGCCCGTGCCTCCTCTTCGCCAAGCCCCCCGCGCGCGCGCGCTATTTTTAGCGCGCGGCGAGACGGGATGGTTTGGCGCGCGCGGGAACGGCCGCGGCAGTGTTGCGCGCTTTTTTGGTCGCGAGGAGGAAGGGGATGAGCTCGTTGTTGCCTGGGTGTTTGAGTAGGGGGGGGGGGGGGGATTCTGTGCGTGCGTTCGCGCGCGCCCTGTTGCTCTACCGTTCTGCGCTCGGCGGTAGCGAGGTTTTGTTGGAAGGTGTCTTTCGCGATCTGAACACCTGGCGAAAACGCGATACCGCCGACGGACGAGTGTGTGTGCGTGAGGCTCTCTGCGCGGCGATTTTTATCGCCTGCGTCGTCGTTCGCTCTGCTGGCTCTCGTTTGCAGTGTTGCGCTCTGTGGCGTGGCGAAGAATATCAAATGGAGCTTAACATTCGCAACTCAGTACGTGTCTTTTTTTTTTTTTTTGCAAGGACATGCAAGGAGAGGTTGGTGCCTGGCAGCGGCTGCAAGTGCTTCAGAAGGCGAACGAAAACGCACTGCGACTGAGTGAATTACATACAGCTCGACACAGATACAACACCAGACAGGCAGTAAAGTTTCAGAACTCTATATTATACTTTGAGTACAATATTTAGATGCGATGTTACATTATGATTAAAGGTAAGGCGCAGGCTTGAAGAAAAGACGCCGAGTGGTAGAAAGTGCGGGCCTTGTTGCGATTGATTTTTTACAGGACGAAATCTACCCACGGAAGATAGCAACCCGAAGACCCTGAAGATTAAACCTAAGTTGTGGATGGAACATCTGCAGGCAGAGAGAAAAGGCAATAAAAAACCAAAAAAGAAAGACCGCCCTGTTATGAACTTGTGATAAGGCTTTCGCAGGATTTTTGAACATGTTTTTGAGTGTCATCTATAGTCTTTTATTACCGCTTTGGGCTTGGTAGGCGTAGCATCGAAAGAGGTTTTTCGGAAACACTAGCTTTTAGGATGTCGTGAAGTCTCCCTGTGAGGTCGGCACGGGAGCAGACACTTCGCTCGCACCACTTATACATGCGTACGTCCTTGGCGTGCAGGTGTTGCAGAGGTTGCGACACTCGAGCGCTACACCTGTGTCTGATAATAATCGATGCTCTCTATTTCGTCAATATCAATTCGGCCTCGAAACGAACAAGACGGAATGATGGAGAAGGCGTTAAATATGCCATCTGGCTTTCCTCGAGTCGCGTGACGAATTCGGTCTCGGAACTTTTCATCGCGACTTACGCATTTTAAATTCGCATACATTTCGATGCTTGGTATGCATGGGTGACTTCTTTTAGCAACGCACTCCATGCAATGGTGGAATGAAGAAAGGTTTTTGTTTTCTTTTCGCATATTGATGTCTTCCGTTAGCTCCTAACTCGCCTCTAAAGGTGTCTGATTCCGATGGTCTACACGCTCTCTTCACTGTACATGTTTATTCAGGCACTCTTTCCGACGGCGAAATGAAGAAATTTCTCGTCAATATAACAAAATAGTTTCCAGTACACTGTCTTTTTTTTGTGTGTGCATATGCCTGCTTGTTTTAGAGGTATGCCCTGCGCATATTAGGCGATCGAGGAGTTTTTAAATAATAATAATAATAATAATAATAATAATAATAATAATAATAATAATAATAATAATAATAATAATTGGTCTTGGGGGAAAGGAAATGGCGCAGTATTTGTCTCATACATCGTTGGACACCTGAACCGCGCCGTAAGGGAAGGGATAAAGAGGGGAGTGAAAGAAGAATGGAAGGAATGCCGTAGTGGAGGGCTCCGGAATAATTTCGACCACCTGGGGATCTTTAACCCGCTGTTTTTGCTCCTGAGGCGCCGGCGCCTGCCCCCTGACACCTGCGTGTCGGGGGGGGGGGGGGGAGATCACTAGCAGCACAGGTAATCGGCCCAATATTGGAGACGTATTGGCAAATACCGGTCCTCCAAAGGGCCAGTGTGAAACCATCTTTTTCCAATGTTGGACCAATTACCTGTGCTGCTTGGGAATTATTCGTTGGACATTAAAGTTTATTCCAATCCATCCATCGAGTCGGACCGCTCGAACCGCCTCTCTTGGGTGTTTAAAGAGCGTCGCTCGAATAATGTGCGCGCGCATTCGAACCATCCTTTGCTCCTGGTTACACAAGCTGATCACGTGCAACACAGGTGCGCGGTTATAAAACGATACCAGAAAGCGCGCCAGCGTATAGCTCGCTGCCACTACCTGTTCCCGCAAATAATGCAGATGTTCAGAGCGCGTTTGTCACGTGCGCCTATATGCGGGCTGGTCGCGAAGGGCGGCCGTATTGGAGCGAACGGGGGAATGTGGAAGCGACGGCCACATTTTAGTGTGAAAGCATTATTACGATGGGTCCACCCCGAGCAAGATATTGGGATGTTTGTAAGCTTGCGATGTTTGTGAGTTTGTGCCGAGTCAAAAAAAAAATGAAATCAATATTGCCGCGACTGGAATTCGAACCGGTGGCGCTGCGAACTGATCAGCTTCGCTGGCGACTGCGCGAGAGCACGTGGGTATATCGCCGCAACCGAGCACGCCTCGTGTTAAACTGCAACGCACTCTTGCGCTGTGCATTGAACATCGTCTTCTTCGTCCGGTAATACTTGTTTGAAACTTATATTTGAGCTATGTGGCGCGACAAAATTGCGCCAAAATGCATGCGCTTTCGAGAAGGCTTGCAGGCAAAGCAACCCCTCCAGTGCCCGTAACTCGTGGAAGTAGCCAAACTTTGTTGGGCCACAGCACCGAGGGTAACCGCGTTTTCGTAATTCTAAAAACTGATATGGACGTTTTTTTACTACCTCTTTTACCCCTTCCCTTACGGCGCGGTTCAGGTGTCCAACGATATATGAGACAGATACTGCGCCATTTCCTTTCCCCAAAAACCAATTATTATTATTATTATTATTATTTTTACGGTTTGGTACACGCCTCTAAATAATTGAGAAGCCTAACGGTAATTGTTATAAAGTTAAAATTGAAAATTGGTTTTTTGAGGAAAGGAAATGACGCAATATCCGTGTCTCATATCTCGGTGGACACCCGAGCCGCACCGTAAAGGAATTGAAAAGGAGGGATTGAAAGAAGACAGGAAGAAGGAAGTACCGTAGTTGAGGTGCCCGGCTTAATTGCAAAAAGGCGAAGTTAATCCTATTTGCCAAATTTGTGACAAAAACCTTAACGCAGATGATGTCCATATTCTCTGGGTATGCGAGGGAAATCCCCCCCCCCCCCCCCCCTCCCAGAAAGCTCCTGCATATCCCTCAGCTGACGGCTAGGAAAAGGTGATACGCAGTGAAGGCAACCAA
Organism: Amblyomma americanum; assembly: GCF_052857255.1. Classification (NCBI taxonomy): domain Eukaryota; kingdom Metazoa; phylum Arthropoda; class Arachnida; order Ixodida; family Ixodidae; genus Amblyomma; species Amblyomma americanum. The sequence goes on from NC_135504.1 coordinate 33,420,415, forward strand.
ATACAAGCCAACATCGTAGATTGGATCCTCAAGGTCGCCACCTCATGGAGTCCACCTTGGGGCGAAAGTGGGCCAACGAGGACAGAAAAGCCTGATAAAGTTCATTCCTCCTCCTCCTCCGGAATAATTTCGACCCCCCGGGGGTCTTTAACGTGCACTGACATAGCACAGCACACGGGTGCCTTTGCGTTTCGCCCTCATCGAAACGCGGCCGGCGCGGCCGAGTTCAAACCCTGGAACTCCGGCTCAGTAGCCGAGCGCCCTAACCACTGAGCAACAGTGGCAGTTAACTCTTCACGATTTGTTAGCCATCCTGCTAGTTAGCGCGTCATAGCTGTTTTCGGACGTGCTACACCAGAAAGAATGCTATGCCGAAAAAAAGCGCGCTTCCAACAGAAAAGAGCCTGCCTTTAAAAAAAAAATTGCTAATGGTCTAGCTCTGTTAGGCCAGGATACGTAGCGAAGACGTTAGGTGAAACACCCTGTGATTTCCATGTCCTGCGAGTCACAAAATATTCAGGCCTTGGGTCTGCTGCGCGTTACGGAAACAAGACTGAAAGAGTAGTGGGTGATTTAAATGTTTGTTCGCTATAACTTTCTGTTTCCTCTTTTCAAGCACTTCTTCAGAGGGACAGCTTTAGCGTTCTACGGTATTGGGTTAAGTCTCTCTGCCTTCCAGCTGACTTTTTCGCTTGTGCGGCATTTGCGCATGCGCATATAAGAGCATGGACGTACGTCTGCGCTTGGACACATGTCGAGACAGCATTAAACGGAATACTTTATTAGCATGCAGTCAACGGTTATAATCGCCCAGTGCAAGTGCGAAGCATACTCTATTTTTCCTTAATAATAATTGGTTTTGGGTGAAAGTAAATGGCGCAGTATCTGTCTCATATATCGTTGGACACCTGAACCGCGCCGTAAGGGAAGGGATAAAGGAGGGAGTGAAAGAAGAAAGGAAGAAAGGGGTGCCGTAGTGGAGGGCTCCGGAATAATTTCGACCACCTGGGGATCTTTAACGTGCACTGACATCGCACAGCACACGGGCGCCTTAGCGTTTTTCCTCCATAAAAACGCAGCCGCCGCGGTCGGGTTCGAACCCGGGAACTCCGGATCAGTAGTCGAGCGCCCTAACCACTGAGCCACCGCGGCGGGGCCTTAGGCGCAGTTCTCAACAGGCGTGACCTCTTTAATGCTTCTTTTTTTTGCCAATTCGATGCAGGAGTAAAGAGAAACTTGGTTCCTGAGTGCGAACTTGGCGTTCCCTTACGTATTGATTGCGTCCGTATACGTGCCGCGAATGGTGAATCTCGGGCCAAACACCGCTCGGCTCTGCGGGGGCTTCGGCGCTGGCGTGTTCGGTGCGCCTCCCGCGGCTAATTGGCTCGCAACCCTGTCGACAGTTGCGACAGCGCCACGCGTCGGGCGCGTGGCGCAACTCAGGTGCGGCTGCTGCACGGTGTGTGTCTCCTCGTTGGGTGCATAAGCGCGAGAGTGTCTGTGTCCCTCCTCGTTGACGCTTCTTGGAACTGCGTCTGTCTTTTGCTGTCGGCGTATACGTGTACTACGGGATCACCGCTTCATTCACACGTGCATAGACAACCCGCTTCTTATGCCCGCAACCGCCGCTGCGTGGCGCACGCGGAGTAGGGTGCCCCCCCAGGCGATGCTAAACATCCAGACACCTTCTATATTACAGCGTCTTTCGATTGCGTCAGGGCGAGTCGCGTTTTGTGGGCACGGCCTCGTGGGAGGTCTTCGACGCCTCTTGAATGGTGTGCACCTGTATCGTGTCCCTGTAATAACTTGGATGAAGAATGACACTGTCATCGCCGCCGCGACAGGTTGCGGTCGCCGCCTGCGATCGTATCGGGGATCGTCGATCGGACCTGCTGTTGCTAACGACGAATTCGAGCGTGGTTGCTTCTCGTGGGTAACTTCGCTAGTAAGAGAGGCTTCTGTAAAAGTAACCGTCTCTCGAACCGCGGTGCGGCACCTGTGAAGTTGTGGTTCTCTTTAGAAAAGTTGAACCGATAGTTTTTCTTTTAAATTGGTTTTTTGAGGGGAAAGGAAATGGCGCAGTATCTGTCTCATATATCGTTGGACACCTGAACCGCGCCGTAAGGGAAGGGGTGAAGGAGGGAGTGAAAGAAGTAATAATAATTGTTTTTTTGGGGGGAAAGGAAATGGCGCAGTATCTGTCTCATATATCTTTGGACACCTGAACCGCGCCGTAAGGGAAGGGGTGAAGGAGGGAGTGAAAGAAGTAATAATAATTGTTTTTTTGGGGGGGAAAGGAAATGGCGTAGTATCTGTCTCATATATCTTTGGACACCTGAACAGCGCCGTAAGGGAAGGGATAAAGGAGGGAGTGAAAGAAGAAAGGAAGAGAGAGGTGCCGTAGTGGAGGGCTCCGGAATAATTTCGACCACCTGGGGATCTTTAACGTGCACTGACATCGCACAGCACACGGGCGCCTTAGCGTTTTTCCTCCATAAAAACGCAGCCGCCGCGGTCGGGTTCGAACCCGGGGACTCCGGATCAGTAGTCGAGCGCCCTAACCACTGAGCCACCGTGGCGGGTAGGGAAAGAACTGCCAAAATCAGAAAAATTACCTGGGAAGCTATACGATCAAGCTGCATTTCAGTTCTTTTTTTTTTTTGCGACGCCGTGGAAGCCACAAGTTGGAGGCTACGCCTCTTGTATATGCCTGCATGTTTGCTTCTCCAGCGCGATTTAGTGCGCGGACTCGTGAAAGCCAGCGCCTCCCGTTTGTAGCTGCGAGAAGTTGCGAGATGGACTACACTTGCAGTGATGTATACGTGCACGAACAGCGCCTATCTTCTTGAGGCGGAACCTGCCTAAAGTGATCGTGGATGTGCTGGGTACGTCACGAAGCATGGCGTTGACTAGATCTGACGGTTTTCGAGACGGAGCTGGGGAAGAAAGTTCGAAACTTTTTTCGACTCAAAGTTATAGCCATAATCGGGTGACAGTGAGGGCTCTAAAATATGGCTAGCGGGGGTTTATAATGAGAAAAAAAGATGGACGGGGGGGGGGGGGGGGGAAGCGATCGCGAATGAAGGGAACAAGACCTACGCGGAGGACAGGGGTTGATTGAAGAGCTCCCTATCGGAGCGGACGTGAGAGCGCGGGCGACGGCATATAGAGCGCGTCCTGACAGGTGCCGCGCCAGCTCTCTAGGGGCGGCTTTAATGGAGCGCACCGGCGTCGAACAACGAGGTCGATCACATGCGTGCAACGCGAGCGCGGGAAGCGCGCGGCGGAACGCGCGCTGTGTCGATGACGGTGATAGACGCGTCTAAATAAAGGCGCGCGGCGTATAGGGGAGCGATGAGCGTGTGCTCCATTTCTCTTTTTGTTCACACCTCCTCTCTGAAAAATTATGCAGCGCGCTCGAGGCTGCAGGCTTTATATACGTACAGTCGAACCTCGTTATAACGAACCCGGCGATTACTTCGTTATGACCGTAGCATCGTTATAGCTGCTGTTGACCGAGCTTCCAAGGCGAATCGTCATTATTTCGTTATATCCGTTCTTTCGTTATCAGCCGTTTCGTTATAACGAGTTTCGACTCGTTTGACGCAAAATTTTAAAAATTTCTGGCCATTTTTCCGCCACATTTGACAGCGGCAGAATTGTAGACCTTATCGCATGGAGGTCGAGGATCGCCTCCACATGATGTGCAGTGGTGAGCAATATGAGAGGGAAGGCTCATTTGAAACGCAAAATTTTGAATTTGCTGGTTATTTCTCCGCTACACTCGAGAGCGGGATTCTGTAGATTCTAGATATTTGTACAGTTGTGTAGAACTGCAGAGTTTGCGTGCTCTCACTGTTTAGCTAAAATGCGTGTAGCATGGTCGGAAGTTGTGCAGCTCTGTGCGTCTACAGTTTTCAAGACCTGTAGAACTGTGCAGCTCTATAGCTATACCGCTTCAAGAGTTGCAGATTCCGCGCGACTCACGCCCCCGTCCTAGTTAACCGGACCGGCGTATTTAAGTTGAATGTGATAGTGGAGCTAATTCAGCCAGCTTGATTAGCTGACAAAGCCCCAGCTAACTCTACTCTCTCGGCTAATGTGGAGTCCTCCGCGGTCACAGTAAGCCGCCGTAGATAGCTCGCCAGAACGCTTCCCCATTGGCTGGTTCTTTCGCGATCGCATTAGCGGTGATCACGCGGAGTTATTGCGATTACAATAGACCGATTCCCGCCGCGGTGGCTCAGTGGTTAGGGCGCTCGACTACTGATCCGGAGTTGCCGGGTTCGAACCCGACCGCGGCGGCTGCGTTTTTATGGAGGAAAAACGCTGGCTGCGTTTTTATGGAGGAAAAACGCTAAGGCGCCCGTGTGCTGTGCGATGTCAGCGCGCGTTAAAGATCCCCAGGTGGTCGAAATTATTCCGGAGCCCTCCACTACGGCACCTATCTCTTCCTTTCTTCTTTCACTCCCTCCTTTATCCCTTCCCTTACGGCGCGGTTCGGGTGTCCAACGATATATGAGACAGATACTGCGCCATTTCCTTTCCCCCCAAAAAACAATTATTATTATTATTAATAGGCCCATTACTCACGCCTCTGATTGGCTGACACTGGGGATTCTTAGAGAGGGAAAGAGAGAAAGGGGGAATTTTAATGCCTCCTTGGACATCATACTGTTGGTTATCGTGAACAACCACTGTTACGCGCCTCCGAGCTTTTGCGAATTCACCACCTCGCTGTCTTTATGCTCTAGGTTTCTCTGGCTTCCCTAACGCTGCATAGTTTTAGCGAGCTCGCGAGGGCACGCTTCCTTGCCCTGCTCATGCTCTGCCATGCCGGCTTGCGCCGCGACCGAAAGGAAGGGACGCTCAAAATAGACTCCTCTTCACTGTCGTGCCTCGTCACCCTCTTCCTCTGCGAAAGTGGGGGAGGGGGCATTTTTCTCTCTCCGTTACCACGTGGTCCGGGAACTCTTCCTTCGCCGCCTGTGAGTGCCCCTCTTCCGAGCGGGACACCTCGCCTAGTGGGCCGAGGAGGTTTCGGCGCCCTTTTTTGTTTATACTTGTTTCTGGAGTGCGTGTATATTGATCCTCCTCGCGAGGTTCATTCAGTGGCGGTCGTGCACCGGCCCCGGCGCGCTTCGAAGCCCGCTCGCAGCGTTGGGTATGGTTGCGCGTGACCCCAGTTTAGACAACTGTGGTTATATATTTATACCGTGGAGGGCGCAATTAACCGACCCACTTAAAGGTGGGCTGGCGCTGCCGTTCTAACAGGCGTTGTTGGCATCGGTTATGTGAGCGGGTCAGAAAGGTGGTAGTTATCGCGAAATTAAAGAAGAGGCAGCTGCTTTTACGCAGCAGGCGTCTCAGTCGGCACCTGAACTAAACCGTGAGGGAAGCGATGATGGGCTGAAAGAAGACAGATAATACTGTTGTCCCTCGTGGTTAAAGACTGCACGTGCTGTTTAATGGGCTATGCAACCTGAAGGAGTTGCTCACGGCCGTGATTGGATAACGATCAAGAATCCCCACGTAACAATGGTGCAATGTGGTTGCACCCGCTCAAAGGTGACAGGGGTGTACGTACTGAGAAGAGGTAAGGCTACATCTCGATGTCTGTCTGGTACATCTGGATGTCTGTCTGTCTTGATATGTATCGCGTGTCTCGCACTGGCGCAACCAGGTTTTGTTGCAACTAACTGGCTCAACTTTGCGTCGTCAAGCGCAATGCTGTTTAGGCGCACCCTATTCAGCGATTCGCCCGTGTGCTTTTTCTGCCGTTCTACGTTATAGTCTAAATTAGAAATAGGAAGGTGCTCAGGAGATGTTCGCTTCGCTAAAAGGGTCAGGTATTCAGAATAGAGTCGGCTAGAAATTAAAGCAACCAGCAAAAGGAGAGCCTCCGCTCCAGAACAGAGGCTGCAGCATGAAAACGAAGATTTGAGGTATCAAGCATTCGATCCAAGCCTTCGTGCTTTGGTTACATTCCACAGAACCAATTGAAGGGCGATCAGTTCGATTGGTACGGTGTATATCCAAGGGCACAGGCGTGCACTGAAAAGGAGGCGGGGGGTGGGGGGGGCAGGGGGCAAGGGAGAGAGTGCCCCTCGAAAATGTCATGAGGGAGGGGGGCGGAAATTTTGTACCCTATTGTTCTCTGCTACCCAGAAGTCTCGAAGAGTCACTACCATTAACGTCGACCGTCTCTTACAGAGAGACCTGTGCACGCCTATGTGCGAGAGTAGACTTCTCTACCTTCTCACCCTTTGGGCTGTCGGTTTGGAGCCTGCAGCACGAACTGTACCGCTACGACCGTTACTTTATAGCCAGGGTTTCATTATATCCGGTAATTCGTTCTAGGCGGTGTTATAGCGCGTGGCAGGTGGAGAGCGGGGAGTCCCTGTAATTCACAAAGCCATTATCACCACTAGAACGTAGTCACCATCACCTATCACTGAAGTGTCCTTACCAAGTTGCTGGTATCGGCGTTTCGTTATAACCTGTTTTTCCTTATAGCAGGTTTTTACCGTAGCCGCTGTTTCTTTATAGCCAGGGTTTCGTTATATCCGGTAATTCGTTCTAGGCGGTGTTATTGCGCGTGGCAGGTGGAGAGCGGGGAGTCCCTGTAATTCACAAAGCCATTATCACCACTAGAACGTAGTCACCATCACCTGTCACTGAAGTGTTCTTACCAAGTTGCTGGTATCGGCGTTTCTTTATAACCGGTTTTTTCTTATAGCAGGTTTTTACCGCAGCCGCTGTTTCTTTAAAGCCAGGGTTTCGTTATATACGGTAATTCGTTCTAGGCGGTATTATGGCGTGTGGCGGGTGGAGAGCGGGGAGTCCCTTTAAACGCCACCTGTCACGATTGACAGGTGCAGGCTGCGGACTCAAGCCGACGCCAGACAGTTTTCGCCGTCAAGGCCCTCCTCGTGCTCTCGCATAAAAAAAAAATTACGAACCAATTTTGACAACCTGCTAGGTGTGAATTGGGGCCATTTACCAACCCGTCTAATCTTCCATTGTTAACAGATAAACGGTGATAGCGAAACAAAGAGATAAAACGCCGAGATCGAACGCGGCCCAAGTTTGAACAGCCGTCTTCACGAGCAGCGTGCGGCAAGTTTTGCTGCAAAACGCTAATTTACGAAGCGACAAGCTCACGACAATGACTGCGCATTTACTGGGACTGGCGTGTGGCCCCAAAACGAGAGCTGACGCGCAAATATGTGATGAAAAAAAGGTAATAAAGCGGAAAAAAATCCCGCCACTCGTTCTGTCAACGACTGCAGGTGATGGCGGGCTTTGTTATGGGCGCTTTGTGTAATATGTGTAGGCGCAACCCTCTGTGTTACCGGTCTTTACGTGTAACTGGCCTTTGTGTGTAACCGGCTTTTGTGTAATGTGGGCGTGGACCGCGCGTAATGGGGCGTCGTTGCGGATTTGTTTTCCGCGTTCCTTATGTGCGCCGCCCCTTTTCGTGCCGTAGGTTCGACGTGTCTGTCGTCAGCAGGTGTTGAGAGTTCCCGCGCTGATGTACGGAGATTGTAGGCGTTTCTAATTGCTCGTTCGATGCCCTGTTTTCTTTCGTTTTTTTTTCTTTCCCAGAACTGCAGCTGACTTTGGACGCACTCGTCTTGGTATTTATTCGATGCCAACAGCATTCGAGCTGATTGTTAAAAAAAGGCGGCGGCTGCGTTTTCATGGAGTAAAAACGCTAAGGCGCCCGTGTGCTGTGCGATATCAGTCCACGTTAAAGATCCCCAGGTGGTCGAAATTATTCCGGAGCCCTCCACTGCGACACCTCTTTCTTCTTCTTTCACTCCCTCCTTTATCCCTTCCCTTACGGCGCGGTTCAACCCGCCGCGGTGGCTCAGTGGTTAGAGCGCTCGACTACTGATCCGGAGTTCCCGGGTTCGAACCCGACCGCGGCGGCTGCGTCTTTATGGAGGAAAAACGCTAAGCCGCCCGTGTGCTGTGCGATATCAGTGCACGTTAAAGATCCCCAGGTGGTCGAAATTATTCCGGAGCCCTTCACTGCGGCACCTCTTTCTTCTTTTCTTCTTTCACTCCCTCCTTTATCCCTTCCCTTACGGCGCGGTTCAACCCGCCGTGGTGGCTCAGTGGATAGGGCGCTCGACTACTGATCCGGAGTTCCCGGGTTCGAACCCGACCGCGGCGGCTGCGTTTTTATGGAGGAAAAACGCTAAGGCGCCCGTGTGCTGTGCGATGTCAGTGCACGTTAAAGATCCCCAGGTGGTCGAAATTATTCCGGAGCCCTCCACTACGGCACCTAATTCTTCCTTTCTTCTTTCACCCCCTCTCTTATCCCTTCCCTTACGGCGCGGTTCAGGTGTCCAACGATATATGAGACAGATACTGCGCCATTTATTTTGCCCAAATACCAATTATTATTATTATTATTATTAAAAAAGGGAAAGACGCCTTGATTAAGGCTGCATCTCGATCAGTGTGAAACTGGTCACTGAAGGCAGTGTACGCTTATAAGAATGATGCAGAGACTGTCTATACACTTATTATGGACTCTATTGCCTTCCTATAGATATTTCCTTTCGTCGATTCGTAGTCTATAGACTGTCTATAGAAAAGTCAGCTAAATGTGTATGGTCATGAGCCTATGGAGTGTCAATTTGAGCTTGTATTGCCTATAAACTAGTCTATAGGATTTGGCTATAGAACGTCTATAGACTTTTAGACAAAAGTCTATGGACACTATAGACTGTCCGAAATTTTTCTAATGGTACGAGGTAGTGAAATACAGCAGTCTCATGTACTGTCTGTATATTCTTATGGACTCTGTTGCCTTCCTATAGATATTTCTTTGTGTCTATTCATAGTCTATAGAATATATACAGATAAAAATCCACTAAAAGTGTATTGCCATAAATCTATACATTTTCTGTAGACTGTCAGTAGGATTTGTATTGTCTATGGAGTAGCCTATAGGATTTGTCTATATAATGTCAAGATTTTATAGACAAAAGTGTGTGGAGTCTGACGTAATTTTTGTAAAGGTAGGAGATAGTGGAATACAGCAATCTCTTGGTGCAATGACCGCAGCTGTTTTAATCACACAACAGAATAAAATGACTTCAAAATCTGTAATACGATCAAACGTTAAACTTTTCGACGTGCCTTGCATGCACAAATTATGCACTATAGGAATGTCGTTTTCGACTGTAAACGTACAGCTACCGGTAGATAGAAGCTCACTACCTACAAGCGGGACGTCAATGTCATCATATCAGTCACGTCATACAGTACACACAGCTAAAAAGCCTTGTGTACCAAACACTGGAACGTTCTAAAAAGAGGTTAGAGACATCTGGGTACAGCTTTCCGCCTTGCTTCCAGTTACTAAAACAGAAAAAAAGGAAATTTTGTTTTTGCAAATGGTTGGGAAGTTTTCGAGGGCACGGCGATTTTATTTTTCGAGTGTTTACAGGAAGCCAGTGTCGCGATATCCATTGTGATGTCAATCTTGGGGTATAGCGACCTGCCCTTATCTCGCGAGAGCGGCTCTGTGGCCTCTTGAGGGGCGACTGCCGCCTCGGTCCGCGATTGCGTATCTCGGAGGCTCCTCTGCCGAGGTCAAAAGCTCCGAGTGCCTCGGAGGAATGCCATTCACTCGTTGCGGATAATTTCTATGGATGCATGGCTCGAATGATTTGATCTGACCTCCTCGGCACGTGTAGATACGGAACGTAGAAGTGGGGGCCATATTTCGTAACAACTCCTTTTCCGGTTCATTCTTTTGCTTCAGTACTGTTGGTGGCGGAACGGATGACGTCATGGTTGACATCTAAACAAGCAGTGTCAGTCCCCGGCTTCGGTGCCGAAGGCTAAGCGATCACTGTCGAAGAAGAAAAAAATAATAGCGGAATGAATTGCTGAAGAACACAGACCTTGTGCATGTATAATGGAACGATTGCCGAACCGATTCCATTTCATTTTTTGTATTTCCTGCCCGTCGTCCTTAGCTGAAGGTGGGGTCTCTTCAGGCTGGATGTAAGGTAGCAAATACGAAAACAAAATGGAAAAGATTTCTGAATTATTGCATTATACAGAACCATGCGGCCGAAATCATGCCGCAGCCCTCCACGACGGTGACCATTGTGGCCCGTGTGCAGCCTTGGGGTGTTTAACTGCACACACCGCACCACACCATACCGTACCGTGCCGCACCCTGCCGCACTGCGCCGCTCCTCACCATACCTCACCGCGCCGCAACGCACCCTACCTCACCGCACCGCACCATACCGTACCGTGCCGCACCCTGCCGCACTGCACCTCACCGTACTTCACCGCGCCGCAACGCACCTTACCTCACCGCAACGCACCTTACCTCACAGCAGCGCACCGTACCGCACCACACCATACCGTACCCTGCCGCACTGCACCTCACCGCACCTCACCGTACTTCACCGCGCCGCAACGCACCTTACCTCACAGCAGCGCACCGTACCACACCACACCATACCGTACCGTGCCGCACTCTGCCGCACTGCACCTCACCCCACCTCACCGTACCTCACCCACCTCACCGTACCTCACCGCGCCGCAACGCACCTTACCTCACCGCAACGCACCTTACCTCACAGCAGCGCACCGTACCGCACCGCACCATACCGTACCGTACCGTGCCGCACCCTGCCGCACTGCACCTCACTGCACCTCACCGTACCTCACCGCGCCGCAACGCACCTTACCTCACCGCAACGCACCTTACCCCACAGCAGCGCACCGTACCGCACCGCACCACACCACACCATACCGTACCGTGCCGCACCCTGCCGCACTGCACCTCACCGCACCTCACCGTACTTCACCGCGCCGCAATTAACGCACCTTACCTCACAGCAGCGCACCGTACCACACCACACCCTGCCGCACTGCACCTCACCCCACCTCACCGTACCTCACTGCGCCGCAACGCACTTTACCTCACCGCAACGCACCTTACCTCACAGCAGCGCACCGTACCGCACCGCACCATACCATACCGTACCGTGCCGCACCCTGCCGCACTGCACCTCACTGCACCTCACCGTACCTCACCGCGCCGCAACGCACCTTACCCCACAGCAGCGCACCGTACCGCACCGCACCACACCACACCATACCGTACCGTGCCGCACCGTGCCGCACTGCACCTCACCGCACCTCACCGTACCTCGCCGCACCTCACCGTACCTCACCGCGCCGCAACGCACCTTACCTCACCGCAACGCACCTTACCTCAGCAGCGCACCGTACCACACCATACCGTACCGTGCCGCACCCTGCCGCACTGCACCTCACCGCACCTCACCATACCTCACCGCGCCGCACTGCGCTGCACCTCACCGTACCTCACCGCGCCGCAACGCACCTTACCTCACCGCAGCGTACCGTATGCCGTACCGCAACATGACGCAACGCAACAAGCCACGCAAGTACGCACGCAGCGCTGATTCGAAACTAACGTTTACCGAAAAGAACATGCAAAAAAAGGCCTCAACGTATGCGGACATGCGCGACTGAAGGAACAGGTGCGTCTTATCATTCCAACATCTATCATGCACCATAACAAAAACGTCAAAAAGCCCTCTTGAGAACTGATGATAACATGTGAACAAAAACGTCCGTTAGTTCGCAAAAAAAAAGTTTAAAGTTATCGACAAACGATTCGGACATACCAGTGCAGGTAGTTTTTTTTTCTAACGTGTATACCGACAGTTTACGAGGTTTTTTATCCTTTCGGTAAGTTCTGTGATAGATGACGGAATGATAACACGCACTTGTTCTTCGTGCTGCGCCTGTATGCATGTGGGAGCCTTCCTAATTGTTTACATGTTCTTTTCGGTAAGCGATACATTTGTGTGTGTGTGTGTGTGTGTGTGTGTGTGTGTGTGTGTGTGTGTGTGTGTGTGTGTGTGTGTGTGTGTGTGTGTGTGTGTGTGTGTGTGTGTGTGTGTGTGTGTGTGTGCGTGCGTGCGTGCGTGCGTGCGTGCGTGCGTGCGTGCGTGCGTGCGTATCTGTCTCTTTATCATCTTCGTGTTCCCGCTGATCAGTCTCGTGAATTTTAAGAGATCAGCGACGGTGACTTTGAACGGAGTGGAGTTATGATTAAGTGGAGCAGTTATTGAGGAGTTGTGTTGAATAAAGTGGAGGTGCGCTATATAGCTGCTTTGTGGTGACTAGTGATGGTGCCTGTTTAAGTTGCCATCACTTCCGTTCTTCACATTCCGAGTCTGACTGTGCCGACGAAACCACTCACACGCTGTACTGAGGCTGAAACCTCCACGGCTGAGCGCCCCGTTAACAAACACTCTTTCATGGCCTTGCATCTGTGAGGAGAACCCTGGCCTAAATACGGTGCCGAGAGACCTCGTCGATTCCTCTTAACATTTCGTTCATGCTCGGGAAGGTACGTGGGCCACCTTTGTTTTGATGGGGGAAGCAGGAGCCGTGCTTTTCACGTGCACAGCTCGTTCCATTATCGGCCACTATTTGCCGACCTCTCGTTCGCAAGGGCAGGGGAGGGGCTTTTGAGTTCACGCATACCTGGCATTCCGCGTTCGGTAGACGCGTCATCGGCGGTGGGGGCCTTCGCCGCCTTGGGCGTCCGCCCCGCCCTCTTGACAGTCTTTTCCGCGGAGAGCGTTGACCGCGTTCTCCACTTATGCGGCCCGCGTTGGTTGGTTTTAATGCAGGATTCATTTCAGTGCTGCTCTGCGAGGTTTCTTATCCGCAGTTTTTGAGAGGAACGTTGTTAAAAAGTGCCCCCACTTTTACTCCTCGCAACCAATGGAAGAAAGGAAATTGGCATCTGCGGAAAGTTGTCTTGTCACTATGTGGAGGTTAATTGTAAGTCACTAATTGCTCTTGGATGGCTTCGATGGGGTAAATAGAGCGAGGTGGCAGTAGAAGAAATGCCCGCTTTGAGGCGCATCAAATTCAGTCACCTATCTATATCATCTAGTCGTTTCTCACCATTAGAGTCGTCATCATCAAAAGCACTGTAGCGCCAAATATGAGTGCAAGCAACGGTTAGCACCAAGCTGTTTCCGACGAATAAAATGCTTTACAGTCGATGGAGCGGTGGTATACTGTGCAGACCAAAGATCACCATGCCTTGAATTTCCAACCATGAAAATTTGTTTGTTTGTTTGTTTGTTTGCTTATGCCTGTCAGGCCCGCTAGTGCAATGAGTCACGGGCATCACCTGTATTCAGACGCAAGGTGTGCGTCTTTGTTCTGAGCCATCTGGGGGCTTTTTCTGGAAGCGGACTAAGCATAGCAGGGATTTTATTTCAAATAAGTTAGTGTTTTCTTTTCTCGTTGACGTATGTGTTTTCTTTTTGTGGTTGGCATCTTTCTAGCACGAACTTCAGCATAGTCGCATACATACTTACAGACCGATGTTATCGCACAATTTTATTCTGGTCTTGGCGCATAATTTGCTGCTAAGAAAGGAATAAGTGATTGCATGGCCACCTTTGAATGCCTATTTTCTTCACCGGTCAGAAGCGTGTCACAGTTTCTTGAGCGGTGCACAGCGTTTTGCACAGTTGCGTACAAACCCGCAGACAATTAACAGCGCGCGCTTCAAGCTGCAAAACTGATTGGCTTCATTTTAACGAGCTATGGCCCGATACGATTCTTTAACCTGCACCGCTGTCACAGCCAGATTGCACAAATCGAGTTGTGCAACCTGATTTCGATTTGGGCAAGCCGCTTGTGCGATCTGACGCAACTAATGCAAAGTGTAGCAGGGTGTTTTTCTCCTGGCTAATTAGCACCTAACTTCGCGTTCAATGGCTGACGTCCGGTACGCCTCTCATATATGCAGGGTGTTTCACCTAGGACTTTACACAATTTAAAAAAATAGGCTTTTTCAGTTTTAAGAGCGATTTTTTTTCGACATAGCATGGTCAGCGGTGTAGTGCGTCAGAATACAGCTATGACGTGCTAACTAACAGGCTGGTTAATTAGTTTTGAATAGGTAACTTTTTAACTCTTACTGTAGCCTGTTATACGTAGTGGCACAGGCAGGGGCTTAATTGTTTACATTCTTTTAGGCTGCCCCACCATACTTTTTGTAACATTCCCTTATTTATTTCTTTCCACCTTCGGGTGGCAAAATTTCTTTTGCCCCAGGCCCTCATCTTTTATATTACTATTGGGATTACACCCGCGATACAGTAGTGGTGCGGGAGACGCTTTATTTTTCATTCATTTTAATTTCCTCGGCTTATATTCTCTTACGCTTCATAAATACTGAGATGTGTGTAGCCGACGGTAATATCCATATGTTTTTAGAACTTCGAAAATGCGGTCACCCTCGGCGCTGTGGCCCAACAAGTTTTGGCTATTCCGACGAGTTACGTGCACTGGAGAGGTCGCCTTGCCTGCAAGCTTCTCGAAAGCGCGTGTATATTGGCGCGATGTAGCCGAAATTTGTTGGGCTACAGCTCCGAGGGTAACCGTGTTTTCGAAATTCCAAAAACTGATATGGATATTACTTACGGGAGGCTACACGCCTCTCAGTAATTAAGGAGCCTAAAAGTAACAGTTAAAAAATTAGCTATTCAGTATAAGTTAACCAGCCTGGTAGTTGGCACGTCATCGCTGCATTGTGATGTACTACACCGCTGGCAAAGCTATCCGAAAGAAGCGCTCTTCTAACTAAGAAAGCCTATTTTTAAAACAAAAATTGAGTGCAGTCTTAGACGAAACACCCTGTATAAACGGATCGCAATCTATATATACCACCTTAGTGCTTGGACCGCATTTCCGGTAGATGGCGTTAGTGAAATCCCGGTGAGGAAACGGGGGAATGAAAAGTTGCGCAAGATGAGGGAATAAGGGTGATCGAGGCTTTAATCCGGAAGGCCTTTAAGAACTGGGAAGCAGCTCTTTCTGCATGTGCACGCGCTTTGCAGAAAAGTCCGGCGAGGCGTTAATGGTGTAGCGAAGCGATCGTTAATAAGCTTACCTGGAGATATCGCATCTTGACTGCCTCTTCCGCTCTTCTGCACCTTGAGGAGAGGTTTGCCCGGCTTGTGTGCTAAATAAAGCCCCCCCGCCCCCCCCCCCCCCCCCCCCCCCCCCCAGCGCTCTTCAGCGACTGTCGATTACCGTAGATACTCGCGTATTACATGAGGTGAGCTGGCTAGTGATTGCAGGTGGACGAAAACAGCTTCGTCGCTGGTATAGTATTTAAAACTTTTTTTTTCTTGTTCTGATTTAAAAAAAATAATTTATTCACGTAGCCATACAGTCTTAGTCGAAGTTGTCATTATGCTGTCCTACTAAGCGGGATTGTTTAGTCGCCTTCGTTCAAGGCGATGGAAATTCTTGGCCGTCTAGAAGACTGATGGTGGTGGTGGTGATGATATTTTATGGCGTAGGGGTGTCTGAGGCCAGAGAGCGTCATGGCACAAGCCTTTTTTCGTCTTCTCAAGGTTAGATCAAAGACCCGTTTCCCAAGCCTTTCGCCCTAAATAAGCCGAGCACCGTACCAGGGGAAAGCTTGTACCCATTGTATCACCGGTGGGTATACCCGGCGGTACTGGGTAGCGAACCCCGCACCTCACGCATGCGAGGCTGGTGCTCAAACCACTAGACTACCGCTGCGGTCCGTCTGGAGGATTATTGGGAGCAGAAAATTGGCAATACGAGGGTACGGTTTAGGGTCGTATAAAATTCATAGGCTTCTCAGTGCCTGCCCTGTTTCCACGTATTAGGGACCCTTACAAAAACTTCTTTAGAGAGTCTATTGACTGTTCATAGACTTCTGTCTATAAAGTCTATAGACACTCTATGGACAAAGCCTAGAACAGTGTATAGGCAATAGAAATTCTGTAGACAGTCTATAGACAACCTATGGATTTATGGCTATACACTTCTATTAGCCTTTTGTCTACAGAAATGCTATGAACTATGAATAGATAAAAGGAAATATCTATACGAAGGCAATAGAGTCTATAAGAATTCTATAGACTCTCTATAGACCATTTTTGTAAGGGGAGAGCGTGCATTGCAACGTGCCCGTATGTTTGTTTGTTGCTCCCCTAGATCCCGTTCCAGCAGAAAATGTTTCGTTGTTACCGCGAAACATTGTGGTGAGATTTTGGTATCTGCATTTATTGCAACTAGAAAAAAACATTCGTGTTGCGACAGCAACGTTTTCCTGCAGTACTGTAAGTCAGGTGCTTCCTTACAGGATCAGCTCATCCGCGACGGCAGGAGTCATGCCGTATACTAGAAAAAGTGCAGTCGCTAAGACCAGACTACAAAAAAGAGGTTAGAGAATGAAGCCGCCGCGGTGGCTGAGAGGTTATGGCGCTCGGCTGCTGGCCCGAAAGACGCGGGTTCGATCCCGGCCGCGGCGGTCGCATCTCGATAGAGGCGAAATGCTAGAGGCTCGTGTGCTGTGCGATGTCAGTGCACGTTAAAGAACCCCAGGTGGTAGAAATTTCCGGAGCTCTTCACTACGGCGTCTCTCATAGCCTGAGTCGCTTTGGGACGTTAAACCCCCATAAACCAAACCAAACCATATTAGAGACTGTCTTATATCGGTACCCTCTCTGTCGTTTTTTACTGGCATCGCAACACATGGGCCATCTTCGAGAATGCCCACTCTCTCGAGTATTTTAATATGCCAATCGGTCCACTCCAGAGTTTTGAGTGACGACATACGACGCCACGGAGCCGATGTTTCTCCTGGCGCAGTCCCCTGCGCACAGTTCTCATATAATGGGCATTTGGGCTAGTTGGCAACGATAAAAATGCGCGAAGAATTTAACTACCGTAAAAAAGACAGGCACAAATCTAAGTTATTGAGGCAAAACGCTAAGGCGGCCGTGTGCTGTGCGATGTCAGTGCGCGTTAAAGATCCCCAGGTGGTCGAAATTATTCCGGAGCCCTCCACTACGGTACCTCTTCCTTCCTTTTCTTCTTTCACTCCCTTCTTTACCGCTTACGTTATGGCGCGGTTCAGGTGTCCGACGGTATGTGATACAGATACTGCGCCATTTCCTTTCCCCGAAAACCAATTATTATTATTATTATTATTATTATTATTATTATTATTATTATTATTATTATTATTATTATTATTATTATTATTATTATATTAAATCTAAGTTATGAGATGGAGTCTAGTCCTGTGTCCCTTATTTCGTAGCCGGTCGTTTTCTCGCGCTTTTGGTTGATCATGACCCCTCAGCTGTCGGTGTAAGAAAGACTATACTACCGTTATACGCGGATCGTTACGGTATGCTCTCTCCTCCTCCCCTCCCGTTCCCCTACACCTCCACTGTTATCGAAGCAACGACAACATCATTGATTCTCGGTATATGCGCCTCGTTCTCTTCCTTTCGCTGTCCGGGGCCCAACTCGTGCCCCCCCCCCCCCCCCCCCCCCCCCCTCCTCTTGAGCCTGCATTCAATAATGGGCCGATAAGGGGGCGAGCCGCGCGCGCCGATTACGATCTGCCGCTTCCTGGTGGCGGAGAAGACGACGGGGCTAACGCGCTGCCTGCCGCGACCGTCGGCAGCTGCGGAGAGACCGCGGGGTGGGTGCGCTTGTAGCCGAATGCCGCTAGCGAATCCCTGCACCGTGTTCCTACTGCTGCGCCCTCAATCGGTTGGCACCGCCGTTCCCGGTAGGACTTCTGTTCTTCTCTGGTTTCTCTTTTTTAACTCTTCATTCCCTGTTTTACAAAATGCTGCGTTTTTATGGAGGAAAAACGCTAAGGCGCCCGTGTGCTGTGCGATGTCAGTGCACGTTAACGATCCCCAGGTGGTCGAAATTATTCCGGAGCCCTCCACTACGGCACCTCTTCTTCCTTTCGTCTTGCACTCCTTCCTTTATCCCTTCCCTTACGGCGCGGTTCAGGTGTCCAACGATATGAGACATACTACGCCATTTCCTTTCCCCAAAATATCAATTATTATTATTCGTAGGAAGTTACGTATTCAACGGAGAGTTTGGTTCCGGGTACGACTGGGACGCCCATAACTTGTAGCGAGCGCCTCGTGTAGTGAGCGGCCTAGTGGAGCAGTTTTCGTGGCCTTGGCTGTGAATTCGTACGCCCGCGTCACAGCCGCGGCGCCTTCTAGCGGTCGGAGGCGTCGTTACCGGTAGGAGTAATCTTTATCCCCTTGTTCGCCCATGCCCGCTAGCCTAGTTAGTATGTACTTCTTGCAGAATAAGCAGTGCGCTGAGATAGTTCTTACAGTAATAGGCTGGCGAGTGTAGGTTGCCGGTATTAACGGATGCTGTCATCGCAATAATGATGAAAGTCGTATGTTGTGAAAAAAAAACTACTTAATAACGTTATCGTTTTCGCCTTCTTACCAAAGAGAGTGTCGGCATTACCGCGCTGACCTGATAACCAATCAGAAACACTGCAAATGATTGCCATTATACGATATCTGATCTCGTCATACAGTCATTTGGTTTTTGGGATGGCATAGGGCCTGCTCGTAGGAAAGAGTGATGTAGTAGCTGCTGCTTTTTTTTTTCTCTGGCAGAGCGCGGAAAGTCAGTTTTTATTTATTTCAAGCCTTAGCATCGAAAGACGGGGTGTGGCCTTCCAAAGTGACGGGGGACGAGATATCGATGGGGTGAGGTAGTCGTGGCTACTACCACTGTTTTGTTCGCAAACAAGGCAGAGATAGGGGAAGTGAACTGAACCGCTCTTTTAGTTTCTCATGTTCTTCTCTATTGTCCGATAGTCGCTTACGAATGACCGTGAAAATAACGCGGAGTCTTTCAGACTCTCGGAGAGAACACACTTTTTCTTCGAGAGAAACGCGATGCCAGCTGGTAGGCCACGAAAGTGCCGCAGCAAGATGACCCAAGGGCTTCCGGAGAGGGCAGGGTCACCCGTAGTCACCCGTAGGAACCGCATACTCGGCCTGGCTTGTTCGTCTATCTTTACGGTTTCTTTTATACCGGTTGTCGAGTGGACGAAGGCCGAGGACGGGGTTCTAAAATAGCCCCTGTTTATCGCCACTGACAACGAAGGTTCTGATGGGGCGTACGGCGCCTTTGGCGTCACTTATCACCGCAACGATGGTGGAAAGCGCGAAGTGCTGAACGTTTATGCGGTTCTCGTAGCAGTTCTGGTTCTCGGTAGAGCAGTCTCGCCTGCTTTCGTTCGGTAGAGCAGTACAGCTGGGTTCGAAATAAGCTTTGAAGATTGGACCGGGCCCTGCCGCGGTGGATCAGTGGTTAGGGCGCTCGGCTACTGATCCGGAGTTCCCGGGTTCGAACCCGACCGCGACCGCGGCGGCCGCGTTTCGATGGAGGCGAAACGCTAAGGCGCCCGTGTGCTGTGCGATGTCAGTGCACGTTAGAGATCCCCAGGTGGTCGAAATTATTCCGGAGCCCTCCACTACGGCACCTCTTTCTTACTATCTTCTTTTACTCCCTCCTTTATCCCTTCCCTTGCGGCGCGCTTCAGGTGTCCGTCCGCCGATATATGAGGCAGATACTGCGCCATTTCATTTCCCCAAAACCAATTATTATTATTATTATTATTAAGATTGGACAGGCCACCTTTGGCTCATGATACATCGATGCATCTTGAGGGTCATGCTCAGCGAAGGAATCCTGGTGACGTCCCGTCCCAGAGCGAAGCTCATTAATATAGTTCGTAGCAGAAATTGGCTGTAGCGCCATGTGGGGATGACATTGCTTTTTTTATTTATTGGTTACACATTCTTGACCCTTTTCTCATAGTAGTCAATGTGCTTGTCTGTACCGATATGTTCTAGCAAGTTCTGTGGGGATGATTGCAAATATCAAGTTCACGAGATCGCGGTCGGTTGATCTGGAGATTGACTGAATGACTTGCTGTAATAGTGCTTATTAACAGGTCACGCTTGCTCATAATCGCCTACTCCATGATAGACCTAAGACACCGAGGGCCGTACGCTCGAAGTAATGGGCGCCAAAACGCTTCTTTTACTTTACTGCTGTCACCAGTTTCTGCCCTTGTGTCTGCGTTTACCACAAATTTACCAACTGCCTAATGTAACAGAGCGCACAAACACGAAAACCAGAGGACAAGAAGCTACTAATGCTGATCTTTAACTAAAATAAGTCAACGCTAAAGGTCATGCACTAAATGTCGCCGCATATGGGAGCCCTGGGGCGCTTCTGAAGCCTGGGGCAATTTGCAGTCTCAGTCCTTGTGGGCGATGTTTCTACATTCTGAACGGCCAACGAGCTCGCGTTACCTTCCCATTATTTCGCCCAGTTCAATGAATTATCTGGGAGCGCTTATAAGGGGACGATCAGC